>NC_051861.1:56438607-56598607 GCF_015732765.1 Culex quinquefasciatus
AAACCTGAAAAATCATGTTTTTCGGATGTCCGGGTTAACGGAACCGGTGTCCACTGACAAATCATCTCTACGGGAGCTTAAAGTTGAGGTTATTACCCGTCAAATGCAACTGGAAGCAAACCGCTATGTGTTATCGTTCCGGAGTTACAGGTCCTCAAAGTCGGGGCCTCAAAGGACTTTTCGGTTGTAGCAGGTTCCCGGTGGCCACAGTGCCAGTTGGAATCGCAAAGTAGACATTCTAACCTTTCATTTGCGGCCAAGACATCCAAAATCGGTCAAGGTTCCGAATTTTGGCAGAAATGGTTTAAAAGTGCCATTTGTAGGTTCTTACGATTCACTAAATTCCACCCACTTCTGACGCAATTTTTCGTCACGTGGAAAACAAAAAAGGCCTCTTTTGACTGCCCCTCGTTTAGTGTATGAACAAAACACGCGCGAAGTACTTAATTTTGTAAGCGAAAAGTCTAACATCAACAGATCCAAAATGTTTCAAAACAAGTCACTTCAGCAGCAAAAAAAATGTCACGCTTGAGCTTGAACATAGCCTTCTACTTTGTTTATGTTTACAGCTGTAGTGCAGTTGTATTAGTGAGGAGTAGTGAGGAGCATTCGAAAATCACGTTACGCATTCTGTCTTTCAGCACCCAGGTGCGGAGTCATGATTTTATTAAAAATGTGTTTTCACGAAAATCGACGAAAATTTCCATTTTTCGGACCACCCTAAAATGGCGTTGGTCACCCTAATGGCCAAACAAAAAATACGGGTCTTATTAGGGTTCGTTCAAAATTACGTCCATGAATAGGGGGAGGGGGGTCTGGGGTTTGTGACAGCCCATGTTAAAGGTATAGGAAAAGTGCGTGACAGGGGGAGGGGGTCTGGAATCCCGAAAATCACTGGACGTAATATTTGAACAAACCCTTATTTCGGCAAAGGAACCCTGAAAATTTTGAGCCCGATCGAACAACTTTTTTTTTCGAATCATGCTGTTTTTGTGGGTTTACGATTGTCCATCGCTCCATACAAAAAAGTTTTTATTTGTATGGAAATTGTCCACGATTGGGGGGGGGGGAGTTTGAGATCACCAAAAAAGTGTCTACGTGGTTTATATATAGTCCCCTACTGGTACAGTCATCCCACGTATTCGGAACGGTTTACAGATCGGCCGATGTTCTAAAATCATAGAAAATGGATAGATGAACATAATAATTTGCCTTTACCTTCAGGTGAAAGCTTTTCTTATAATCTTTAGATTGATGTATTGACCAACGGTATTTTTTTTTTCGTTTTATTTCATTTTTTAAAAGAAAAACATTGACCCTTCAAATCCAGAAAAATCCGGAACACTTTTCTTACGGATGTACACAAACTTTGGATAGATTTGAAATAAAGTTTTTGGTTCAAAAAGTACTACTTTTACCAGTGAAATAGCAAGTGAATGTCCAAATAAAGGTCCCAAAAATAGTAGGGTCTTCAGGATTTGGCAGGTCCAAAAATGAAGCTTAGATTGCTGATATTATTGTTTACAGCGATAAAGCTTATTTTTCTGAGTAAAATGACCCTTTGTACGATTACAAAGAGTTTAAAATGGATTTTAAATCAATTTCGAAAAATTAACCCCGCGGTCCTTCTTGACAGAAAAGCTCCTACTTGACAGCTCGTTCCAAGGGGACCATAGTTGATCCATCGAAAAAATGTTGCCTTGTCAAAAAAAAAATTTGCATTAAAATGAAAAAAAAGTGATCAGAAATGGTTTTTAATCGTGTTTTTTACCGTTGTACATAAAAATTGACATAGTGCTTTAGTACCCAATTGTCCAAATGTGAGATTCTTGTAGAAAATTTAGTTTCCTACAACTTTGTCGAAGGGTGCAAGAGATCCGAGTTGATCCTGATGAGTAATTAGCAATGTGATGAAAAGAAATTGGCTTATATACTTGAAAAAAAAGTGGTATATAGAAAGTATATAAGAAAATACTCCAAAAACCAGGATCAACTCGGATCGTTTTGCACCCTTCGACAAAGTTTTAGGAAATTAAATTTCCTACAAGAATCTGACACTTGGACAATTTTAGGCGACCCCGCGCCACCAAGCAGAAAAATACTGAAACGATGTTTTTCTGCATACATTTTTGCGTTTTTCCCAAATTTCAACGATAAAAAGCGACCCCTTAACCTTAACAGATATGGCTCAAAATTTGCACAGATACTTCGATTCCTTATACTTGCTTATACTTGCCTAAGGAATCGAAGCAGAGGGTATCCCTGATGTTGATTTTTTTTATTGTCACCCTATTGTATATGTTATGATTTCTTTTTTCTTTCTTTTTATTGCAGCGAATAAATATTGGTGTCATAAAAGATATAACGGAAAATTTAGTCATTAAAAGATAATTTCAATAAATATAACGTAAACCAATTAAATGTGTTCGTTTTGTGTTTCAGAGCTGGCAACCTGGTTTTCTAACGAATCAAATTTTAGCTTTGGAGTGATAGTTGGTCATACACTCAACCCCCAGTGGTTGGTCACTTTTCGTTTGACACTCGCAATAAACTACGTTTATTCACGGGGTTCTGTCGACGGTTTATTGGGCACTTCCTTCCTACTCACTAGCACGTCTCCTTTCCCACTTCCTTACTTCCATCATCCTACCTCACACGATCCTTCTTCCTACTTCCTTGTGCACCGATGATCTGCTGCGGGGCCCCGATCTGCACTTCGGTCGTCGTTTTCCGTCCGGATGACCGTCGAGCTCCTCCTGCAGTACGCCAACGGGAGTGGCTTCTCGGTCTTCGGATGGACCCTCCGACTTCTGCTGCTGCTTCTCGGACCTATCGCCAGCCGTCCGTGTCCTTCCTGCGCGTGTAACGGTGCTGCAGGCTTCGACGAGGCAGCGCCTCCGTCGGGATTATCCGGGTTTAGGGCACGGAGGTCACGTGGCGGCTTGGCGACGCACCGACCAACGGGTTGACGGTTGGTGGTTTCGGGGTTGGTCTGCCGGGCCGGATATGGTAAGGGCAGAAACCAACGGGGTTTCACGGAGGAAACTTGGGGTAAACCCGAGAGGTCCTGGGATGTCCAAATCTCGAGCAGCTCCTGCTCTTCACTTTCCACGGAACGTAGCACGGTTCCGGGCACTTCCTGACACGGCCTTCGGTTTCGGCTGCGATTCACGACAGCCTCCTTCGTCGTACAACACCGAACTTAATGATCGCGCAATCTTGGCCACTTCGTCCTGAACCCCCCTGATCCGAACCTGCCAACTTTCCTCTCTTTTCGCCCTCTTTCGCCACCCCCTGCTGATCTCTCGTGCGATGTTTTCCACGACGACATCTGGTGGTGGCTAGCGGCAGCAACGCACTGCGTGGGACTGGTCGTTCTGGGAGACGTCCAGGTAGCTTTCCGTCGACAACCACGAACATCGCTTGGCACTACATTTACACAAATACGCGACGAGTCACACTGATATCGAACACTACAGACACACTGGTTACACTCTCCCCCGGCTCGGGTTAAAAAAAATTGCGGTTAAAAAAAATTGCGAAGAGAGTTAGCAAGTTTTTTTACACACTACATGTAATAAACTGCCACGTCTCTCTGAACCCAAAACTAATAACTAGTCCAACTTGCAAAGATCTTTTATTCTTTTACATGCTGTAAGTTGCTAGCTTTATAAAAACCATTCTGGATCTTACTAAGTCTGTTAAGGCTGGTACAAATATTTTAAAAGTTTTTGTCACCCCCTTCAAAATTGGCCCGAAAAATCAGGGGCAAAAATATATTTTACAATAAACTTCAAAATTTCAATGAAAATTCAAGTGCAACCAGCTGAAATCAAATTAAAATACATTCTTCTCCGTTTTAAATCATTTTTAGCATGTTTGGGTTTATTAAAAAATCTTAAGATTTTTTGAAAATTTTCGATGCAAAATCTTTTTTTTCGATACAATTTTTGTTTTTGTCAGATCTTAGATTATTTGAAAACTAATGATTGCAAAACAACTGAACAAGTGTAAAATGCATTTTAAAACACATTTATCATTTAAATGTGTAGACTATGGCTTGTTATTTAAATTTTTATATTTTTTATTTTTGCCCCCTTGACCTCGGCCAGGGCCGAGGACAAAACTTTTTGAATATTTGCATCGGCCTAATGAGCCAAGGTCAAGAAACATTTCATACAGTGTGGGCTTGAATTGGGGTCATAAGACATCATCGTCGATCGAAACCAACTCCGTTCTGTTTAGAAGCCGTAGCTTTTTACTGGCCTTCAACGTTTATACAACTCTAGCCTCCAGCAATTCAAACACTGTGCTACTTCCAATATCGTTGAGACACAAATTAAAAGTGGTAATAAATATTTACAAAAATTACAACACAAAATATTTACACATTAAAATTATATATACAAGTCAAGACTAAAGAAAAGTCTGACAATGTTTTCAACTCTACGCATGCAAATTTTTATTGGATTTTATCATTTTTCAAAGCATGCAAATAAATAACAAATAATCAAACTACTAAATCCGGATTGTTTACAAAAAATATTTACAAATTTCAAACTACCAACGATTCACGCGCGGCGCGATGCATTGTCGAAAAGTGCGCTACCGATCTAGTACTTCATTCACTGATACTGTTATCATTCCTCATCTGTGTATGTGCGAATTATGCCGAACGATCGATCTGGCAAACCAGATCAAAACAAATTAAAAGTGATTCTAGACAAACGTGGTGGGTTTTCTAAGATTCAGTCCTAAAATATTCAAGTTTTGGGCACTTTTGGGCTTTAACTATCAATATTTGTTGATCATCAATCGATTAGTGAGCCCTTAGATCATTTCAAAGAAAAGTTTTGTCCAAAAGCTGCTATTCTTGTTTATTTTATGAGTGGTTCTTTTTCAGGGTGTAGAGAATAAGACTGGGTAATAAATATTTGCAAAAATATTTTATTGATTAAATTAATACTTGGATAAATAAGTATTGGAAATAAGCTATGACCATTTAAAATGTTAGAACCGAAATTCGATTGTGGTTTGGTTGCTGAACGCCAACGACGACGCACACGAAGCGAGAGAATCTTCGTATATCATGTAATGGGCCAGCAAAGCATGTGTGATTGTATGAGTGTGAGTCCGCCGCCGAGGTTGAGTTTGTCTGCGCAACGTGCAGCGCTGGTAATGAAAGAGAGTGCGTGGCGCTGGAGAGACGTAATGAGAGAGCCGTGAGTATGTGTGCGCTCTTGGAACGATCGTGTTGAGAGTTGAGTGACATTCGTGCGTCGGGATTTATTTTGAGTCTTCAGTCTGGTTTGGAATTTTGCAGCAGATGGTCTTTTTGACGACGAGCGCAGTTTCCATTTTCAAAATGGCTGCACGGGGATAAATTAAAAGGGTCTGTTCAGTGTTTACTACATGGCGCAGTTGGTGGGTAAGTTTGGAGAAGGTTTTAAAAAATGAGCCAGAGTTATGAAGCTACAGAGACAGTTGACGAATGCCTCAACTGGACAAAATAATAATAAAAAAGGTTTACAGTTGACGAACGCCTCAACTGTTAAAAAAAAGAAGAAGAAAACAAGAAAAGACAGTTGACGAATGCCTCAACTGTACAAAAAAAATATTAGAAGGAAAAAAGTTGACGAAAGCCTCAACTGTTCAATGAAAAACTTGACGAATGCCTCAACGAGTTGTTTATGAAATGGACTGAAAAACAAACCCAACATGGTGATTGAGCAAAGACTAGAAGAGTTTTCCAATTTAAGCGTGGATGAATATGTTGACCATTGGTGAGAATTTCTGAATGAAAGTTTTATTTTCAAGAAGAAAATGGAAAAGTGGAATAAGTTGCGACGATTAAAATAAACATTCCGTTTAGAGAGATAATGTGAAGATTATAGATTTGAAATCTACACGATTACATGTGATTCCGGAGAGAGAGAGAGATAGAGAGAGAGATAGAGAGAGAGAGATAGAGAGAGAGAGAGAGAGAGAAAGAGAGAGGAAAATTGGAAATATCTTTGAAAGAATTAAACAATTGAGGGAGGATATATAATGGGGGTGGCTTTAAGGCCAACACTGCACTGAATTCAAAGGTATTTAAAAAAAGGAAAAGAAATAATCAATTAAGAGAAGATAAAAAAAATGGCGGTGGCTTTAAGGCCAACACGCCTTATAGTTGATCACTGCACTGAATTCAAAGGTATTTCATAAAAAGAGGTGATTTTTTCTGAAGGGGAAAAAACAGCAACAGAATTTGGAATTATTTAAAATATCTGTCAGTTTATAGAGAAAATATGAGAAACGGTAGAGTGAACACCTGTTCGCCTTATATTTTATCATTGAACTGCATAACTGCAACTGGATAATTTCGAATAATCTCGAAAATTTATGATTGTTTATGATGAAATTATTTGATAATTGAGTTGATCTGCTATGAAAAAAAGCAACGGTATTTTTTTAAAGAACAAAAAAAAGAAGAAAGACGTTGAAGGGAGTTATTATAAAAGGATCTCTAAGTTATAGAGAGAATTGAAAAGAGGATAGTTTGAAATCTACACTTCTTAAATTTGTTAAGTAAGCGCAAATAGAAGTGAATTTTGCCACCCTAACTGATGAGAAGCTTTAATATTAACTCCAAAAATAGTTAAAGATGATTTTTGTGATAATTGAATTGATGAGAGAAAATTTAAGTACAGTTTTTTTTTGTTAAAAAAGAGCAAAAAAATGTAATTGGGATGATTCGGAAGTTTCTGAATTGTATCCTTTAAAAAAAGAAAATAAAACGACCAAAATAAGGAAAGGTTCTGAAAATTTCTGCAAGTTTAAGAAGAAATGTAAAACCTTTATCTTGGAAATCTACAGACTCTATGTTAGATGGTCAAATCATGTAAGAATAGAAAATTGAATAAAGTGTTATACTGTAAAAAAAAAGTGGAATAAATTTGGAAGTTTCTGAACTTAAGTGTCTAGACATTAAAAGTAATTTTAACTAGGAAAGAAAAGGGTAAACTGGTTTGAAAAAATTTGATTTTTTTCTGACAGTTTAGGGAGAAAATGGAAAAAGAAGGTGGGTTTGAAAGCATCTGGTGACCATTGGTACCAAATGGTAAAAGAGGAATTAGGAGAATGGCATATAATTCCATCGTTGATCCATCGGTATATCAGGACTTGGTGTTCAGTTCCAGTTCCTAAAAAGAGTTTTCATCGATAAATAGCTTAATAGGAAAAGAAAGAATTAGTTGTGCAAAATAAGTTGTTTACAAACAAAAAAAAAAGAGGTACAAATTGGACGGAATAAAGACAAAATCCGAATGATGTGGGTGTGAATGTGGAGATTTAGCCTTGAAACGATTATATGTGTTCTCAAAGATTTTGGTAGAGTAACAAAAAAAAAAGAAAAAAAAAGAGAGGAACAATTTTAAATGACTTTGAAACTTTGAGTGGAGAAAAATGACAGGTGGCGGTGGATCGAAGGCATAAACGCCTTATATTTGATCACCACACTGAATTGCCGGATGAAAGAAGTGACAGTTTCAGGAGAATTGTAATAAGTTTCAGCTTGGAAGTCTATGTGATAGTTTAATCACGGACGTCCGTGGTTTAATCAAGTTTGGAATTGAACAAATTATAATAAATTTTAATGATTTCGGAAGTTCCTGAACGAAATACCTGGATGGAAACAAAGGGGTTATTCATTAATATGGGAAGAAATGAGAATTTTTTTAATGTCTTGAAGGTTTCTGTTCGTTCAAGGAGAAAATAAAAGAGAAGGTGGTTTTCAAATCGACGGATATTTTGAAATCGACACTCAAAGTTTGAGCATAAGTCTACGTGTCTTAAAAAAAAATAATGCAAAAAAAATACAAGGGTTCGAAAGTCTACATTTTTAGAATTGATTGTATATGAATTCCTGGATGAAAAAGCGGAATTGATTTTTTCATCAGAAAATAAGTGAGCAAAATTATTTGAAATTAAGTGAAAAAAAAGACCAAATAGTTTATAACAATTTGAGATAATCTTAGAAGGTTCTTAACCGATTTTTCTTTCTGTCAGGAAAAGAAATTATTTGGTATGATACTAAAAAAATTATGACAGTTTAAGAAAAGTGTAATCAAAAAGACTAGAGTTTGAAAGTCTACATTTTAGCAATTGATTATATATGAATTCCTGGATGAAAAGAGGTTTTCATTTTCATTAAGAAATAAGTGAGCAAAATTATTTGAAATTAAGTGATTGGTGATTAATTTAGAAGTTTCTGAACTGAATATCTGAAGGAAATAAAATAAAAATATTTTTACCAAAGAAATAAGTAACAAAATAAGCCTTGAAACGATTATATGTGTTCTCAAAGATTTTGGTAGAGTAACAAAAAAAAGAAAAAAGAGAGGAACAATTTTAAATGACTTTGAAACTTTGAGTGGAGAAAAATGACAGGTGGCGGTGGATCGAAGGCATAAACGCCTTATATTTGATCACCACACTGAATTGCCGGATGAAAGAAGTGACAGTTTCAGGAGAATTGTAATAAGTTTCAGCTTGGAAGTCTATGTGATAGTTTAATCACGGACGTCCGTGGTTTAATCAAGTTTGGAATTGAACAAATTATAATAAATTTTAATGATTTCGGAAGTTCCTGAACGAAATACCTGGATGGAAACAAAGGGGTTATTCATTAATATGGGAAGAAATGAGAATTTTTTTAATGTCTTGAAGGTTTCTGTTCGTTCAAGGAGAAAATAAAAGAGAAGGTGGTTTTCAAATCGACGGATATTTTGAAATCGACACTCAAAGTTTGAGCATAAGTCTACGTGTCTTTAAAAAAAATAATGCAAAAAAAATACAAGGGTTCGAAAGTCTACATTTTTAGAATTGATTGTATATGAATTCCTGGATGAAAAAGCGGAATTGATTTTTCATCAGAAAATAAGTGAGCAAAATTATTTGAAATTAAGTGAAAAAAAAGACCAAATAGTTTATAACAATTTGAGATAATCTTAGAAGGTTCTTAACCGATTTTTTCTTTCTGTCAGGAAAAGAAATTATTTGGTATGATACTAAAAAAATTATGACAGTTTAAGAAAAGTGTAATCAAAAAAGACTAGAGTTTGAAAGTCTACATTTTAGCAATTGATTATATATGAATTCCTGGATGAAAAAGAGGTTTTCATTTTTCATTAAGAAATAAGTGAGCAAAATTATTTGAAATTAAGTGATTGGTGATTAATTTAGAAGTTTCTGAACTGAATATCTGAAGGAAATAAAATAAAAATATTTTTACCAAAGAAATAAGTAACAAAATAATTTTGGATAGATGTGAACATTTCTGTTAGTTCTATTTTTGCCATGTTTGGTCAGCAAACTGAATCCTCGGAAAAAAGCAGAAAGTGAAAGAGTGAAATAATTTGAAAGAATTTTGAGGAGAATATTCAAGAAACTTGGCAAGTAGCTTGGCAAGCATATAATTGATCATTGCATTGATTTCGTGTGAAACGGAAAAAAAGTAATATACTCAATGATTTTAAATTAAACCTTAAGAATTTTTAAACTAATTCAAGAAAAAAATAAAAGTAAAAATCTAGAAATCATTATTACAACATAATGATCCACAATGTGACTAAAACATCAGATAATCAAAGTCAGACAGAATGAGAAAAATAAGAGTAGAAGCGAAGAAAACTGACGATTTCTAATAATTTTAAGTAAAATATGATGTACAATAGGCTGGATACCTGGATAGTTAAATGTCTTACGAACGTATACATCTGAATTCTAAGGAAAATAAAAAAAAAACTACTACTGGAAGAAATATAGTAAAGAAGATTAATTGTATAAATGTTAAGAGTCAGTTAAAAGAAAAATTCAAGAAATTCAAATAAAATATAAAAAAACTGAATTTAAAAAGTAATTAAAAAAAAGCTTTAAATTTGAGAATTTTAGTAATTTTTAAGATAAATGATATAAAAAAAACGATAGCCTGCAGAGCATCATCAAATGTGGAATATAGAAAAGCTTGGTGCGTCACAAAGAGCGAATTTGGAAAAAAACATTAAACACCTTGTTAAACACAAATGAGGTCGAGTGTTGTTACATATGTTGTACAACGAGAGAAAATTAAAAAAAGAAAAGTTAAGTTATGGCAACAGCATGCATGTAAAAAACATAAAAGTAAGAGCACGCAAACGCGTGGGTTTGGAAATAATAATTGCAGTGCATACATTAGCAGTGACCTTTTGAATATTTTAACAAGGATACCTATAAAATTAATACCTTTTGCTACCACAAAAAATAAGATTTGAGAAATTATTCAAAATAACAGAGACATCATTTTATAAATCATGAATAGTTTAACTATTATCTGTAAGCCAAGAGTTTAGAAGAAAATTTCAAACAACATACGAATTCTTGACACATCAGATTGGAATAATTCTAATTCAAAACGAATCGAAGAAAGGAAACAGGAAACAAAGAGAGTAGAGAAGGGGGATAATGTAGAGAATAAGACTGAGTAATAAATATTTGCAAAAATATTTTATTGATTAAATTAATACTTGGATAAATAAGTATTGGAAATAAGCTATGACCATTTAAAATGTTAGAACCGAAATTCGATTGTGGTTTGGTTGCTGAACGCCAACGACGACGCACACGAAGCGAGAGAATCTTCGTATATCATGTAATGGGCCAGCAAAGCATGTGTGATTGTATGTGTGTGAGTCCGCCGCCGAGGTTGAGTTTGTCTGCGCAACGTGCAGCGCTGGTAATGAAAAGACACTCAAAATAATCCACACGTTGATGCTACGTGAAAAATCACGTAACCCCAATTTTCCCCTCCATAGACCCGTTTTACGTGACACACGTAAAAATAATGTGAAAGTGTACCGGCAAAAAAAAAAATTCACGTTGAAGTTACGTGAAAATCCTTATAGTATTTTTCCACTAGGGTTTTTCATGTAGCTTTTATGTGTTTTGAAATGTAATTCTAACGAGACTGTTTTTCTTTGAGCGCTCCATTCGTACCAGTTTCTACGTGATTATTCTAGTGTGAAAAACGATGGCAAATGGTAAAGACCTGCTGCAGAACTTGTGTTCAGAAAATGATGTTGAAAATTTATCAAATGGTATGTTCAATTTATTTTGAGTTGTTTTCTTTATAATCAATTATTTCTTTGTTTCAGAGGTTGAACCAGCTTGCTTGGTGTCCTGATAGTCACATCCGGATTGCCACAGCAAGCTTCGTCGCCAAACTGATAAGTGATCATCCTTCTGCGAAACCGGTGGAACCGCTTTTTCCGGCGAAGGATGAGAACCTACCCATCGAGATCCCGGAAGACCATCTCTGGCAATCATGAAATCTGAAGGTGTTAATCATTCTGTAGTTCTGCTACCAGGAGTCTTTGTTTCGGCGTAGATGTCGTGTTTCTTGCTGCTCTCTTTCTTCGGCCTGGCAAGTTTGTTGTACGGTGGCGGTTCTGCGTGTGGCCAACGGACTCGATTACTCGGAGATTCTCGGCGAGAAAACCACGGTCAAGCTCATCTTCGAGGCAGGGCTCTGGCGTGAATATTTCGACAGGCGATCTTTGTTGGCAGCGACTATGCTCGAAGACTCACTGTTCCAGATTGATGATGGGGTTCAGAAGGACCAGCAGCAATTTACCCAAACCCGAACCGAAACCAGTGAATAGTGACTTTAGAATTATGTTTTAAATGAACAAATAAAACATGTTACAATTTTGAACTGCATTTCTTTTTTGTTTGATTCGAAAAAATAGGCTAATCTTGAATAAAAAATTTCCTATAAAACAAAAACTAGAAATTTCCTATAACATTCATTAAAATAAACACGTAAGATTCATAAAAATAATTATTTAGCTGTTATGTGTCAAACACGTAGATTCAACGTGAAATGATCTGCCCAAGAAAATTTCGTTTCTACCAGCGTCACCTCGTAGAAGTTACGTGAAAACTGTAGTGGAAAAATACCACATAGCTTTTCACGTAACTTCAACGTGAATATTTTTTTGAGTGGAGAGTGCGTGGCGCTGGAGAGACGTAATGAGAGAGCCGTGAGTATGTGTGCGCTCTTGGAACGATCGTGTTGAGAGTTGAGTGACATTCGTGCGTCGGGATTTATTTTGAGTCTTCAGTCTGGTTTGGAATTTTGCAGCAGATGGTCTTTTTGACGACGAGCGCAGTTTCCATTTTCAAAATGGCTGCACGGGGATAAATTAAAAGGGTCTGTTCAGTGTTTACTACACAGGGATGTGGTTCTTTTTCAGGTTATGTATGTTATTATGAGGATTTTATGCGAAAAAAGGTAAGTAAAGTGAAATTAGTGAAGTGATTTTACGATCATTTGATCAGCTTTCACAATAAAAAAACAAACTATTTTGTGGGTTTTACAAGTGTTTCAACAAGTTCTTAAGTTTATATTTGAGATTCTATACATCTACAAAGTGTTGCAAATTTACGATCGTTTCAAGATCATTTTATTTCATTCATTTGTTTTGCACACACAATGTCACAATTCAGTTGATTTATTGCTTACTCACCTTGCCACAACTCTAAAAACTTTTTAACAGTGTCATGACTAGGTTCCAAAAACTTTCAATCAACCAAACGCAATCTCCAATTTGTTTTGTATAGAGAATTTGCAGCAAAGCTAAAAGTCACATGTCGCCACCTATGAACAAATAGCGTAAACCTATGATTTTTTGAAAAAATGTGTTTTTTACTTCAGATTCAACACTTTTACAAAACTTATGCCGGATTCGGGTGAGAAAAATTATTTCCAACAGTTTGGTGTACAACTTTCCAATAGAGAATTTGCAGCAAAGCTAAAAGACACGTGTCGCCACATGTGAACAAATAGCGTAAACCTTTGATTTTTTGAAAAAATATGTTTTTTCCTTCATAATCAACATTTTGATAAAACTTATGCCGGATTCGGATGGGAAAAATTATTTCCAACAATTTGGTGTATAACTTTCCAATATTTTTTTGATTTTTCTATGAGAAAACTGTAAATTTAGAAAAAGATAGTAATTTGAACTATTTGGCAAGAAAGTCTGTCAAAAATCAATAAAAATTGTTGAATATACGTTAACACATCTGTTGTCAACTATATAACTGTTTATTTCCTTGACATATAGGGGGAGAGTGGGGAGACTTGATCCCATTTTTTTGTATCGCACATAACTCTGTCAATTTCTCACAAAACTATAAACTTTTTGCATGAATTGAAAGCTTAAACATTCATCTATGTTTGGCTAATAAGGATATTTCATCAGATAAACTCTTCGATTCATGCCAAGCGTTTTAAAAAAAATATTTTAAACCGGCATTTTCAAAATGTTAGGGGTAAATTGATCCCCCTTTCAATATTTTGAAGAAATCTTAAGAAAAATGTTTCTTATTTATCCAAAGTTTTAATTTTCTATAAGTTACAGCAATTTCACATAAAACCTGTACGGTTGTGTTCAGAATATAAGAAGTTTAGTATGTAAAATATTTAAATACTTAAAATATTATTTTTTTAGACCAAAATTGAGCATGTTTAAAAAAGCTGGAAGTTTTGTTTACAAAACTTTTGAAAAAAGGTTCGAACTGTAGTAAGTTATGTACAACTATACTAAAGGAAACTATGTATGAAAACCCAGCCCAACTAATTAATCTTGAGGCTGACTCCAGTGACTGTAAAAATGCAGGGATCAAGTCTCCCTAAACGCACTTTTTCAAACAATTGATTGTAAAAATAGTATGACGATAAATTTAACGTCAAATGCGTAAGGGTTTTGGAGTTGAAAAGTTTATCAAACAATTTATGCATAAAAAATATTCTTTGAATAATTTTTGAGTGTTTTCTATACATATCAAAAAAAAGAAAAAAAGATCTCTTGCACGGAGAGACCGGCCAGGGCAAATCTAAGAAATTCTTGGTTAATTTAACTAAAAGTATGGGCTAATTTTTTACACAGCTTTTTTTCAACAATCGATTGTTGATTTTGTTAACCCGAAATTGCTGACCACCAGTAGGTAAAAGTAACAAAAAAATAGTTAGAATTGCCATTTTTGTTGGTTAAATGACCAAAAAAATTCTAGCAGTCGACTGCTAGAATATTTTTTCAGAAAATTAACTATTTTTTTTTGTTTTCAGCTGAATAATTGTTAAATATTCTGTAAAAAAACAGGCTGGACAATATTTTTCAACTATTTTTTAACTTTTTTTTTCGTTGTATCAACTGAAATATTTTTGCATGCAGCAAATTATTAGTGGTTTATAACAAAACATTTCTTAATTAAACATAATTTATGTTAGTGTCTATATATATTTTCTTTAATTATTTAACGATACAGGCTGGGCCGAATTTCTAGCTATATTTTTAACTAATGTCTTACTTGAATACAGAAAAATATTCGTACATGTAGTCAGTAATTAGCTGTAGTTAGCAATATTTTTATTTAATTTGCAGTAAATTTTGTAATAATGCCTCACAAATTAACTTGTTGTACTTGTACTTATTTGTATTTTTTTAATTGTTATTATAAAACATGTTATGTTTGATTAATGTTTTAAAAAAATTATAATAAAAAAAGCATTTTACAAATTTTGTTAAACATGTTCAAAAAATATGTTTAATTTCTCGTAAATTCCTTAAAAGTAGAAACCGAGCAAAAATTTCACCAAGTTTTAAGCTTATATGTTTATTATGTTGTATACAATTAAGTGTTGTATTCACTTACCATCACTGAGAAATCATCCGATAAGTCGTCATCATCTACAACGGTCTCATGTTTAGTTATTTTTCTTGAGGTTGGACACAGAATTTACACCAAGGCGAACCTTTTGCTGCAAATAGACATATGAAATTTATTATTAATCTAATAAAAAAATTAATTCCGGCTCTAAACTGATAAAAGGAACGTAAATAAATGTAATTATAAACAAGAAATATCAATAATGCTACTTACCCAGTTTGCACTAATTTAACAACTACTTTTGGCAACATACTTTCATTGCATTTGATTCAATTTATTTAACGTACTCCGATTCCTGAAAACAATATTTTGAGTTTTACTTACCAGTTTATTGAGCAGTCTTTTTCAACAGCATTTTTAAAATATTAATATCTTCTTTTTTATATCTTTTATATATTTTATTTTTTTAGACATTTCCCACTATCGAATTTTTATTTTGATATAATGTGTACGCATTTCCATGTATTTTATGGTTGATGATTCTGAAATATCCATCGTAAGCATGAAGGTTCCTGGTGATTCAGTTTTCTAATTAAAAACACAATAGATAAATTGTTGTGTAAAATTAAACCTATACTTACTTAGATTAACCAACGTTTTGTTAAATTTGCCCGTGCAAGTATTGTCGTGCAAGAGTTGGCCCGCCTCTTCCTTCCACTGCCCCTCTCTTTCCTCCAAACATTATCATAAAGTCCCCTCGCATCAGAGGTCCCCATTGCGAATGTCCTCGTTTTGCTCTTCATAGTTTATCACCTGCAAAGAAATCATCAACAAACTTACTCACCAATTCCACCTTCACAGTTGCAGCAGTGTGCACTTCGATTTGCCACTTCAACTTAGCCAAATAGTGTAATTTTCACCTTTCACATCCTCTTACTTCATAATTAACAACACAAACTCAACAAAACGACCGCTCTCGTTCGAATCCTGACTTCAAATGACAGATGTAAACAAACCCAAGTTTATCTTCTAAATATTCAACCAAATGTAAATTATATTCAACCAACAAAATTTTTGATTTTCCTAAAACAAAAGCTAACAGTCGAGCACGTTCATTCGAGTTCGGGAAATCTGTTAGCTTTTTGCCTCTAGCATTTTCAACAAACAGGTTATTAAATAAATACTGAATTTTAGTTATTTTAACGGAATATTGGCAGTAACAAGTACGTTTTTGTTAAAATTTACGAAAGTAAAATCAACAATTTTAATTGTTAAAATTTCTGGGCACAGTCTCTCCGTGTGGAAGTTTTTTGCAGCTCGTTTTAGAAAAATGTGTGTAACTCAATCTAAACATTTTTTAATTTTTTTCTTTGTTTTCTACAATGAGTTTTAGTTAATTTCGCACAACTTTCTAGAACAAAGCTAATTGTTTTACCCACATGCTGACGAGATACAGAATTGGGATCAAGTGTCCCCGGGGATCAAGTCTCCCACTCTCCCCTCAGGGCCGTATCTAAGGGGGTGTTATGGGTGTTCAACACCCCCATGGAAAAAATGGCTTACACCCTAACGCCCCGACAAAACAAGGCCCGAAGGGCCGGCATTTTTTATGAATATCAAAATTTAGTCACCCAGGAAAAAACTTCACTCTCACTAGGTACGCCATCATGTGAAAACTCAACTCTCAGTAAATACGCCCTCATAAAAACATTTGACGCTAAGAAAAAAAACTCCACTTTCAAAAAACACGCCCTTCTAAAAATATTTAAAAACTACCATGTTCGTTGACGCCTAGAGGAAAACTACACTCTCGCTAAATACGCCTTTCTAACGCTCCTTTGATCGTTGACGTCTAGAGAAAAATTGAACTGTTACTAAATACGCCCTCATAAAAATATTTGAAAAAAAGCTGATCGTTGACTCCCAGAGAAAACTCAACTCTCTTTCGATACGCCCTCACAAAAAATATTTAAAATAAACTTTGACCGTTGACGCCTAGAAAAAAAAACAAATTTCTCACTAAATATGCCCTTCTGAAAAGATTTTAAAAATCGTTGACGCCAAAAAATAAACTCAACACCCACTAAATACGTCCTCCGAAAAATAATTTAAACAAATTTGATCGTTGTCGCCTAGAGAAAACTCAACTCTCACTAAATACGCCCTCATAAAAATATTAAAAAAAAAGCTTCGATCGTTGACGCCTAGAGCAAAACTAAACTCTTACTGAATACGCCCTCATACAAATTTTTGCAAAAAAAACTGAATGTTCACATTCACTAAATACGACCTCAAGAAAATATTTTAAAAAAACATTGATCGCTGATGCCTTGAAAATAACTCAACTTGCACTAAATACGCCTTCATAAAATAATTTTAAAAAACATTGATCGTTGACGCTTTAAAAAAAAACAAACTTTCACTAAATACGCCCTCAAGAAAATATAAAAGAAAACTTTGATCGTTGACGCCTTGAAAAAGCTAAACTCTCGCTTAAAACGCCTTCATAAAAATAATTTAAAAAAAACTTTGATCGCTGACGCCTTGAAAAAACCAAACTCTCACTTCATAAAAATAATTAAAAAACTTTGATCGTTGACGCCTTGACTAAAACTTAATTCACTAGATACGTTGACGCCAAGAGAAAAACTTAACATTTACTAAATACTTTGGTCATTGACACCAAGAGAAAAACTTTACTGTCACTAAATACGCCCTCAAGAAAATATAAAAAAAAACTTTGATCGTTGACGCCTTGAAAAAAAAACTAAACTCTCGCTTAACACGCCTTCATAAAAATAATTTTAAAAAACATTGATCGCTGATGCCTCGAAAAAACTCCACATTTACTTAATACGACCTAAATATTTAAAAAAAATATTAAAAAAAACTTCAATCGTTGACGCCTTGAAAATAACCCAACTTGGACTAAATACGCCTTCATAAAATTATTTTAAAAAAACTTTGATCGTTGACGCCCTGAAAAACCAAACTTTCACTAAATACGCCCTCAAAAAAATACAAAAAAACTTTGATCTTTGACGCCTTTCAAATAACTCAACTTGCATTAAATACGCCTTCATAAAATAATTTAAAAAAATCTTTGATCGTTGACGCCCTGAAAAAAACAAAACTTTCACTTAATACGCCCTCAAGAAATTATAAAAAAAAAACTTTGATCGTTGACGCCTTTAAAATAACTCAACTTGCATTAAATACGCCTTCATAAAATAATAAAAAAAAACCTTTGATCGTTGACGCCCGTAAAAAAAACAAACATTCACTAAATACGCCCTCAAGAAAATATATAAAAAAAATTTGATCGTTGACGCCTTGAAAATAACTCAACTTGCATTAAATACGCCTTCATAAAATAATAAAAAAAAACTTTGATCGTTTACGCCCTGAAAAAACAACTAAACTCTCGCTTAATACGCCTTCATAAAAATAATTTTAAAAAACATTGATTGCTGATGCCTCGAAAAAATTCCACATTTACTTAATACGACCTAAATATTTAAAAAAAAATATTTAGAAAAAACTTTAATCGTTGACGCCTTGAAAATAACTCAACTTGGACTAAAAATGGCTTCATAAAAATATTTAAAAAAAAAAACTTTGATCGTTGACGCTCTGAAAAAAACCAAACTTTCACTAAATACGCCCTCAAAAAATACAAAAAAATTACTTTGATCTTTGACGCCTTTAAAATAACTCAACTTGCATTAAATACGCCTTCATAAAATAATAAAAAAAAACCTTTGATCGTTGACGCCCTGAAAAAAAAACAAACTTTCACTAAATACGCCCTCAAGAAAATATTTAAAAAAAACTTTGATCGTTGACGCCTTAAAAATAACTCAACTTGCATTAAATACGCCTTCATAAAATAATAAAAAAAAACTTTGATCGTTGACGCCTTGAAAACACAAAACTTTCACTAAATACGCTCTCAAGAAATTATTAAATAAAACATTGATCGCTGACGCCTTTAAAATAACTCAACTTGCATTAAATACGCCTTCATAAAATAATTAAAAAAAACTTTGATCGTTGACGCCCTAAAAAAACAAACTTTCACTAAATACGCCCTAAAAAAAATATAAAAAAAAACTTTGATCGTTGACGCCTTTAAAATAACTCAACTTGCATTAAATACGCCTTCATAAAATAATTTAAAAAAAACTTTGATCGTTGACGCCCTGAAAGAAAAACAAACATTCACTAAATACGCCCTCAAGAAAATATAAAAAAAAACTTTGGTCGTTGACGCCTTGAAAATAACTCAACTTGCATTAAATACGCCTTCATAATATAATTTAAAAAAAAAACTTTGATCGTTGACGCCCTGAAAAAAAACAAACTTTCACTAAATACGCCCTCAAGAAAATATTAAAAAAAAACTTTGATCGTTGAAGCCTTTAAAATAACTCAACTTGCATTAAATACGCCTTCATAAAATAATTAAAAAAAACTTTGATCGTTGACGCCCTGAAAAAACCAAACATTCACTAAATACGCCCTCAAAAAATACAAAAAAAACTTTGATCTTTGACGCCTTTAAAATAACTCAACTTGCATTAAATACGCCTTCATAAAATAATTTAAAAAAAACCTATGATCGTTGACGCCCTGAAAAAAAACAAACTTTCACTAAATACGCCCTCAAGAAAATATTAAAAAAAACTTTGATCGTTGACGCCTTAAAAATAACTCAACTTGCATTAAATACGCCTTCATAAAATAATAAAAAAACTTTGATCGTTGACGCCTTGAAAAACAAAACTTTCACTAAATACGCTCTCAAGAAATTATTAAATAAAACATTGATCGCTGACGCCTTTAAAATAACTCAACTTGCATTAAATACGCCTTCATAAAATAATAAAAAAAAAACCTTTGATCGTTGATGCCCGTAAAAAACCAAACATTCACTAAATACGCCCTCAAGAAAATATATAAAAAAAATTTGGTCGTTGACGCCTTGAAAATAACTCAACTTGCATTAAATACGCCTTCATAAAATAATAAAAAAAAACTTTGATCGTTTACGCCCTGAAAAAAAAACTAAACTCTCGCTTAATACGCCTTCATAAAAATAATTTTAAAAAACATTGATTGCTGATGCCTCGAAAAAATTCCACATTTACTTAATACGACCTAAATATTAAAAAAAAAATATTTAGAAAAAACTTTAATCGTTGACGCCTTGAAAATAACTCAACTTGGACTAAAAACGGCTTCATAAAAATATTTAAAAAAAACTTTGATCGTTGACGCCCTGAAAAAAACAAACTTTCACTAAATACGCCCTCAAAAAAATATATAAAAAAAACCCGATTAAATCCCACCTGGGGTGAGATAGAGCCTTTCTTACAAAAGGAAGTTAACGGCAGTTGATTTTTTTTTTCAAAGAAATAGCAAAATAAAGAATGAATGGTCCATTCATGATACAATTCTAAACTCAACCTTATTTTTTCACATAACTTATAAAGCGCTGGTTTTTGCCCCATTTGCTATGGCCGGTTGTAAGCTGTGCTCGCACACAAGCATTTTCGATTTTTAAAATCAGAACAAATTATTTTTGAGGCAGAGAATTAGCTCACAATTTGCGATGTTCGTAATGTTTTCTGCATATCGCTAAATTGTTCGTATTCTCTGAGTGTTTTTTTGCACTTTTCAAAATATTTAAAATTAACGAGAAAACAAAATAATTCCGTCTTGCTCCAATGAGTTAAAGTGGTTACAAAATGACTGGCAGAAAGTGTTTCAACACCCGAGAATTTGCCGTGTTGTAAACAACGATGTAACGGTAAAGCCGCATAAATGTTCTTGAAAGCTTTGAAACGCCTACTGTAATTCACTAAACTGTCATTTAGGCGTTAGGCAAAATTGAGAGCTTTCAATAAGCAAGCATTTAGGCGTTTTTGGGATTGGGAAGCATACAACGACTGAGCGCTCGGTGGGACTTCACTACGACAAACGCAAACGTACCGAATAAACCACCTTGGTGCGCTGGTACGATGAACAAAAATACTAATACACAAAAAGGCTAGTACCGAAGCTAGAAAACCAAACCCGCGATGTGCGTTGTCACTGGCACATGGGAAGCTTAGACGTTTCCCAGAAATTCGTTCGCTCAGAGTTCGATCAGAGAATGAGCAAAACAAAAAGAAAGGCAAAAGAATGAGCATGAGGCTTCAGAACAGATAGCTGCTTGCGTCAAGTTTGCGTTCACTGAAGCTTAGCATAGAAAATAATGATAGGCGATGTGTGTTGAACGAGCAATCGATAAAGCAACTTGCCCTAAAAGGGGGTAATCTAGTATCAAAACTCTATACCCGCCAGCATCACGCGCCAGCATTGCTCGCGTCTGCATGTGAAGCTCAACTTGACAACTTGTCGACGAGGCGTCGAAAATCGATCGTCCATACTTTTTTGCAGATTTTTCGAATGAATATTTCTCGAGAAATGATTTGGGAACGAAGCTTGAATTGGCGTCGGAGCCAAAAGCAAACCCTATACCTTTCTTTAGTAAGAAAGGCAAAAATGGAAATTTTCTAAAATCTGAACGGTAAATCCGAATGAGGTCAAATTTGTTTCAGAACATCGAGTATGGTCTAGATTATGATGTGGAGAAAAAAAAATAGATAAAATGCCAAAGGAATAGTTTTGGCATTTGGTGAAAATTGGTTTTTACCTTTTTTAGGGGTTTTTCCCCCTCACAGTGAATTAGTCCACAAGCTGTAAATCAAGAACCACATTACCGACATGGATGAAAATTTGGGAGGATGTAGGGCTGGGAAAATGCAATTTTTTGGACAAATAAACGATTTCAATACTTCAACTTTCGACCGAATTTTCATTTGAAAACCGCCTGATTTGGTGAAAACACACTCCGAGTCCCCATAAAAAATGGATAAATTCAAATTTGGTATGGAACTGGTTCAGGTTCAGCACATCCCCTTTCAAATGCGCCCAAGAGAGCTCAAATCCATAATGTGGGCTCTGAGAAACCCCTACCACAAAATTGAGCACTTTTTACCACACACGGACGTCACGCGTGCTCTACAGTAAATCAAGCGCCAAAATTCGGATATTGGAGGTAGACCAATTCTGTCATTGTCAATCGATCGGGCGTCGAAAATCGATCGTCCATGATTTTTGCAGATTTTTCGAATGAATATTTCTCGAGAAATGATTTGGGAACGAAGCTTGAATTGGCGTCGGAGCCAAAAGCAAACCCTATACCTTTCTTTAGTAAGAAAGGCAAAAATGGAAATTTTCTAAAATCTGAACGGTAAATCCGAATGAGGTCAAATTTGTTTCAGAACATCGAGTATGGTCTAGATTATGATGTGGAGAAAAAAAAATAGATAAAATGCCAAAGGAATAGTTTTGGCATTTGGTGAAAATTGGTTTTACCTTTTTAGGGTTTTTCCCTCACAGTGAATTAGTCCACAAGCTGTAAATCAAGAACCACATTACCGACATGGATGAAAATTTGGGAGGATGTAGGGCTGGGAAAATGCAATTTTTTTGGACAAATAAACGATTTCAATACTTCAACTTTCGACCGAATTTTCATTTGAAAACCGCCTGATTTGGTGAAAACACACTCCGAGTCCCCATAAAAAAATGGATAAATTCAAATTTGGTATGGAACTGGTTCAGGTTCAGCACATCCTCTTTCAAATGCGCCCAAGAGAGCTCAAATCCATAATGTGGGCTCTGAGAAACCCCTACCACAAAATTGAGCACTTTTTACCACACACGGACGTCACGCGTGCTCTACAGTAAATCAAGCGCCAAAATTCGGATATTGGAGGTAGACCAATTCTGTCATTGTCAATCGATCGTCCATGATTTTTTGCAGATTTTTCGAATGAATATTTCTCGAGAAATGATTTGGGAACGAAGCTTGAATTGGCGTCGGAGCCAAAAGCAAACCCTATACCTTTCTTTAGTAAGAAAGGCAAAAATGGAAATTTTCTAAAATCTGAACGGTAAATCCGAATGAGGTCAAATTTGTTTCAGAACATCGAGTATGGTCTAGATTATGATGTGGAGAAAAAAAAATAGATAAAATGCCAAAGGAATAGTTTTGGCATTTGGTGAAAATTGGTTTTTACCTTTTTAGGGTTTTCCCCTCACAGTGAATTAGTCCACAAGCTGTAAATCAAGAACCACATTACCGACATGGATGAAAATTTGGGAGGATGTAGGGCTGGGAAAATGCAATTTTTTGGACAAATAAACGATTTCAATACTTCAACTTTCGACCGAATTTTCATTTGAAAACCGCCTGATTTGGTGAAAACACACTCCGAGTCCCCATAAAAAATGGATAAATTCAAATTTGGTATGGAACTGGTTCAGGTTCAGCACATCCCCTTTCAAATGCGCCCAAGAGAGCTCAAATCCATAATGTGGGCTCTGAGAAACCCCTACCACAAAATTGAGCACTTTTTACCACACACGGACGTCACGCGTGCTCTACAGTAAATCAAGCGCCAAAATTCGGATATTGGAGGTAGACCAATTCTGTCATTGTCAATCGATCGGGCGTCGAAAATCGATCGTCCATGATTTTTGCAGATTTTTCGAATGAATATTTCTCGAGAAATGATTTGGGAACGAAGCTTGAATTGGCGTCGGAGCCAAAAGCAAACCCTATACCTTTCTTTAGTAAGAAAGGCAAAAATGGAAATTTTCTAAAATCTGAACGGTAAATCCGAATGAGGTCAAATTTGTTTCAGAACATCGAGTATGGTCTAGATTATGATGTGGAGAAAAAATAGATAAAATGCCAAAGGAATAGTTTTGGCATTTGGTGAAAATTGGTTTTTACCTTTTTTAGGGGTTTTTCCCCCTCACAGTGAATTAGTCCACAAACTGTAAATCAAGAACCACATTACCGACATGGATGAAAATTTGGGAGGATGTAGGGCTGGGAAAATGCAATTTTTTGGACAAATAAACGATTTCAATACTTCAACTTTCGACCGAATTTTCATTTGAAAACCGCCTGATTTGGTGAAAACACACTTCGAATCCCCATAAAAAATGGATAAATTCAAATTTGGTATGGAACTGGTTCAGGTTCAGCACATCCCCTTTCAAATGCGCCCAAGAGAGCTCAAATCCATAATGTGGGCTCTGAGAAACCCCCTACCACAAAATTGAGCACTTTTTTACCACACACGGACGTCACGCGTGCTCTACAGTAAATCAAGCGCCAAAATTCGGATATTGGAGGTAGACCAATTCTGTCATTGTCAATCGATCGTCCATGATTTTTTGCAGATTTTTCGAATGAATATTTCTCGAGAAATGATTTGGGAACGAAGCTTGAATTGGCGTCGGAGCCAAAAGCAAACCCTATACCTTTCTTTAGTAAGAAAGGCAAAAATGGAAATTTTCTAAAATCTGAACGGTAAATCCGAATGAGGTCAAATTTATTTCAGAACATCGAGTATGGTCTAGATTATGATGTGGAGAAAAAAAAATAGATAAAATGCCAAAGGAATAGTTTTGGCATTTGGTGAAAATTGGTTTTACCTTTTTAGGGTTTTTCCCCTCACAGTGAATTAGTCCACAAGCTGTAAATCAAGAACCACATTACCGACATGGATGAAAATTTGGGAGGATGTAGGGCTGGGAAAATGCAATTTTTTGGACAAATAAACGATTTCAATACTTCAACTTTCGACCGAATTTTCATTTGACAACCGCCTGATTTGGTGAAAACACACTCCGAGTCCCCATAAAAAATGGATAAATTCAAATTTGGTATGGAACTGGTTCAGGTTCAGCACATCCCCTTTCAAATGCGCCCAAGAGAGCTCAAATCCATAATGTGGGCTCTGAGAAACCCCTACCACAAAATTGAGCACTTTTTACCACACACGGACGTCACGCGTGCTCTACAGTAAATCAAGCGCCAAAATTCGGATATTGGAGGTAGACCAATTCTGTCATTGTCAATCGATCGGGCGTCGAAAATCGATCGTCCATGATTTTTTGCAGATTTTTCGAATGAATATTTCTCGAGAAATGATTTGCGAACGAAGCTTGAATTGGCGTCGGAGCCAAAAGCAAACCCTATACCTTTCTTTAGTAAGAAAGGCAAAAACTTTGATCGTTGACGCCTTTAAAATAACTCAACTTGCATTAAATACGCCTTCATAAAATAATAAAAAAAAAACTTTGATCGTTGACGCCCTGAAAGAAAAACAAACATTCACTAAATACGCCCTCAAGAAAATATAAAAAAAAACTTTGGTCGTTGACGCCTTGAAAATAACTCAACTTGCATTAAATACGCCTTCATAAAATAATTAAAAAAAAAAACATTGATCGTTGACGCCCTGAAAAAAAACAAACTTTCACTAAATACGCCCTCAAGAAAATATTTAAAAAAAAGCTTTGATCGTTGACGCCCTTAAAATAACTCAACTTGCATTGAATAAGCCTTCATAAAATAATTTTAAAAACTTTGATCGTTGACGCCCTGAAAAACCAAACATTCACTAAATACGCCCTCAAGAAAATATAAAAAAAACTTTGATCGTTGACGCCTTGAAAAAAACTAAACTCTCGCTTAATACGCCTTCATAAAAATAATTTAAAAAAAACTTTGATCGTTGACGCCTTGACTAAAACTTAATTCCCACTAGATACGCCTTAATAAAATAAAAATAAATACTTTCATCATTGACGCCAAGAGAAAAACTTAACATTTACTAAATACTTTGGTCATTGACACCAAGAGAAAAACTTTACTCTCACTAAATGCGCTTCATAAAAATATTAAAAAAAGATCATTGATGGCCACCGAAAAACTCAACTCTCACTAAATACGCCCTAAAGAAAATATTAAAAAAAAAAATTTAATCGTTGACGCCTTAAAAAAAAACTAAAGTTTAGCTTAACCAAAAGCTTAACCCTCTAACGCCCATGGTTACTCCAAACACCACTAATTTTTGTCTTCAAAACTAAATTTCTATGCAACCATGCATGTTTTCAACCTGATTCAACTTGCGTTAGTTTATATAGATTGTTAGCTTATAACCATTAGAATTATATCCAATTTGATCGGTCCAGTTACGAGTTATGAGCATGAGCATGAGCATGAGCATGGTTGACTGCCAATGAGCTGCTACTCCGTTATTGACAGATCAGCTGAAGTTAAACAATGAATCAAAAATGATCAGTGGGAGCCAACCATCCGTTCACTGTTTAACCTCTGAAGATCCCTACTTTATTAGTCAATACCGGCGCCCTCCCAAGAAGCCTGCAGTTCAACGAAAGGGAGGAATGTTAGTCCGATAGTTGAAGTTGCAGACTCATCAAGCACACAGTTTTTCGCTATATACTTGTTGATACCGCTTGAGACCGTTGAATCCACAGCATCTCCTACAAGCATCACGTGATTATTATTTTTTTGGGTTAGTAGGATAAGTATTGGCTTTTCGATGCCTCCCGAGCTACGATGCTATGGGGAGGACTTTCATAACAGACCCGTCGGCGAGCCTTCCGAGCAACGATGCTATGGAAAGGTCTTTTTGGTTAACACACAAAGTCACTCACACACAATTATTTCACTCCACTATTAATTAATCCAAAATGTCAGTGCGTCTTTCGATCATTATATAGAAATGGTTTTTTCACCATTAAAAATAAAACCTTATTCAAAACATTATACACAATTTACCCGACGCCGTGCCTTCCGATCAACGATGATATAGGAAGGGCTTTGAAAATCACAAAACAATTAATTAAGATCTCAAAAAAAAAAAAAAATCACAAAAAACACCAATTACTCAACGAAAATTACGCTCAAGACACAAATAATTCAGTAAGTCATGCTATTATTCGATCACCACAATCACTCACCCCTAACGAACAGCGACACAAAAGCACACAAAAAAAATAACCTGCATAATCACGATTTCGCGTCCCCACTTCCAGCGCACCAATGATGCTATTATTCGATTACCACAATCACTCATCCAATACGAACAGCGACACAAAAGCACACCAAAAAATTAACCTGAATAATCACGATTTCGCGTCCCCACTTCCAGCGCACCAATCATGCTATTATTCGATTACCACAATCACTCACCCCATAAGGAGAGCGACAAAAAAGCACACAAAAAAAATTAACCTGTATAATCACGACTTCGCGTCCCCACTTCCAGCGCACCAATGATGCTATTATTCGATTGGCACAATTTGGGCACAATCACTCATCCGATACGAACAGCGACACAAAAGCACACCAAAAAATTAACCTGAATAATCACGATTTCGCGTCCCCACTTCCAGCGCACCAATCATGCTATTATTCGATTACCACAATCACTCACCCCATAAGGAGAGCGACAAAAAAGCACACAAAAAAAATTAACCTGTATAATCACGACTTCGCGTCCCCACTTCCAGCGCACCAATGATGCTATTATTCGATTGGCACAATTTGGGCACAATCACTCATCCGATACGAACAGCGACACAAAAGCACACCAAAAAATTAACCTGAATAATCACGATTTCGCGTCCCCACTTCCAGCGCACCAATCATGCTATTATTCGATTACCACAATCACTCACCCCATAAGGAGAGCGACAAAAAAGCACACAAAAAAAATTAACCTGTATAATCACGACTTCGCGTCCCCACTTCCAGCGCACCAATGATGCTATTATTCGATTACCACAATCACTCATCCGATACGAACAGCGACACAAAAGCACACCAAAAATTAACCTGAATAATCACGATTTCGCGTCCCCACTTCCAGCGCACCAATGATGCTATTATTCGATTAGCACAATCACTCATCCGATACGAACAGCGACACAAAAGCACACCAAAAATTAACCTGAATAATCACGATTTCGCGTCCCCACTTCCAGCGCACCAATGATGCTATTATTCGATTAGCACAATCACTCATCCGATACGAACAGCGACACAAAAGCACACCAAAAATTAACCTGAATAATCACGATTTCGCGTCCCCACTTCCAGCGCACCAATGATGCTATTATTCGATTATCACAATCACTCATCCCATACGTACAGCGACACAAAAGCACACCAAAAAATTAACCTGAATAATCACGATTTCGCGTCCCCACTTCCAGCGCACCAATGATGCTATTATTCGATTACCACAATCACTCATCCGATACGAACAGCGACACAAAAGCACACCAAAAAATTAACCTGTATAATCACGACTTCGCGTCCCCACTTCCAGCGCACCAATCTGATCGGTCCAGTTACGAGTTATGGTGAAAAACGTTAAAATCTCGATTTTGCTCTGGGCAGGAAGGGGTTAATACGCCCTCATAAAAATATTTCAAAAAATACTTTGATCGTTGTCGCCAAAACAAAAACTCAACTTCTACCAGATACGCCATAAGAAAAATATTTTGGAAAAAAAAGACACTTTGATAGTTAACACACAGAGAAAAATCGAAATCTCACTAAAAACGGCTAGCTATTTTTATTATAAAGCCTTCGACTAACTGGATAGGCCCTTCTGGATTTTAAGTAAAATAGTTACTTAGATCGTTATCGGCCAGATCCAAATCCAAATTTGACTTTGTAACGCCAAAGTGATTTTTTTAAATTGGGTCTACTTTTTCTGATCCTGCTGAAATTTGGTTAAACTGTTTAATTTAAAAAAAAACTTTGTCAAATATTTTGGAAATAAAAAATGATTGAGCAATATTCGACTGCTATTTTTAAAAGAAATTTGACGCTGATTCAATTCATCGTCATCATTTTGATTAAAATCAAACATTGCAGCATTTTGAACAATTAAAAAAATGTATCATGTATCGATGTAGGTAAATTCTGCTACTGCAAGCTTATACATTTGAAATTCACAAGAGATTTCAACTTGCCCTAACAAGTAAAGTTTGATTCGAATCAAAAATTTGATGACGCAATATAATTCAGCGTTTCTTAAAAAAGCAGTCGAGTTTTGCTCTATTTTTTTTTTTGTATCCAAGATATAACCATCGGCTTCTATCGGATGGTGAAGTAAAACGTCGGTCCCGGTTTCTCCTGTCTCGTCAGAGGCGCTGGAGCAGAAATCCCACGTTAGAGGAAGGCCATGCCCCGGGGGGCGTAGTGCCAATAGTTTCATATAACCATTTGAAAACTGAATAAAAAAATAGGTGAAAATCGTAAAACTATGGGGCGGTGCCAAAAAAAGAAGGGATTTTGCATGTTTCGATAGGATAAACAACTCCGCAAAATTTTAAGCATGTTCAGAAAAAGTCGATTTCGAGTGGTCGAGTGATTCACGAGGCTTCGTGAAATGGCCTCGTAAGCAATTATATGGGCAGCTGTCAAACTTCTATGGAAAGTTGTACGGACAAATTAATGTTTTTTTTATTTATGAAGTTATTGAAGGTATTTTTGTCTAGTAAATTTAAATATTAGGCCATATAACCATATAACTAAAATCATACCATAAATGGAACCATAAAAATCGTTAAAAATACAACTTTGTATAATATGAAATTCACCCAAAGAATGCAACCATTTTTCAAAAACTCACTTCAAATATTGTAAAACTTTGAGTTATAATTTCATGAAATAGTGTTTCAAGTTAAATAACGTTAGAAATTAGATTTTTGAAGCAAATTCAATGATTATCTATTTATTCACAAGTTGAAAATACTAATTTGCCATGAAAACATTATTTCTGCTTGATGTATTTTTTCATTTCAACTTTATGGCCACTGAGACAAATTTAAAAGCAATTTTATTGTTGTGGAGCATAGATTTTCACTGTCCAAACACTTTGATTAAAAAAATACTTCTCAACACAAAATCCTAATATTTTTTTTTGTTATTTGGTACGAACAAATCTCGCTGATGTCTTCGGCAAACTTGTTCCTTAAAACACGAACTATAAGCTCATGATATTTAAGAAAAATAAAAACGGCGAAACCCAAAACGCATAGTTGATTTCCATTTTAAATTGATTTGGCTTGGGATGGCTCAAGTTGTGTACAGGTAAAAAAGGCTCTCCTTTAAAATTTTCCCGAAAAATTTGGAGGCAAAAAAAATTACTGATGATAAAAAAAAATAATTGAAAAAAAAACAATCTAAACTATTAAGGATGCAATAACGTTATTTCAATATTTTCAATCACATATATCACATCAATAATATATGCATGAATAACAATATTTTCACGAACTTATTGATGTTTAGATAATTTTTTAGCGTTACTGTTACAATATATAAAGCAAATTTCAGGTTTTTTTGGTACTCATTTGTTGACTATATACGCCTTTCCTATAACACACATGCCCCTAACGCCTTATGGGAGGAAACACCCCCCCATTGAAGAATCCTGGATACGGGCCTGTCTCCCCTACAGGGAAACTAATTTTTTCGTGTTCCAAAACATGTTTTTTTAAAGAAAAAGGTCACAAATTTTTGCGCGCCCAAAAGTTGATGTTCATTATTTTAAAGCAAAAAATTTTTCTCGTCTTTTGCAACCAGTTTCATTAAGATTGATGCAGGGAATCATGAGAAATAAGCGATTTTGGTCTTTAATCTAGCAGAATGGAATACGATTTTTGGCAAGTAACCTCATTTTGGCGCCACCTACATTTGAAACACAGTCGCGCTGCAAAACCTCAATATTTGTTTGATTTTACCGGGGGGATGGCAACCCTATTCCGACCAAAGCAAACTGACAACAGTCGACATTAGCACGGTTGTCAAATGAGAGCCCACAACAAAAGCACTACCTGTCAAATGGTAGCCCATAACAAACCATTGTTTGGGTTTTTGATTTTCAATTTTCCCGCAATTCAAACGATAAATACCTGAAAAAACACGTAAATTGTGTTGCTGATGGCAAATTCTATCATATCCTTGGAGATTCCATCCCAATATTGGCTGAAAATTCATATCGAAAAAGTGATTTTCTGTTTACCTTTTTTACTTTTTTTCTTTTGGTCGATCAAACAGTGCGCCCGTACACTGTGAATCGGCATCACACATTTTTCTGCTTGGTTTTACACATTTGCATGGGACTTTTGAGTTTAACCAGGATAACACACTTCGAGTTACCAAAGTAATATGAATAATACTGATTCTGAGTGTTTGTTTTCTGAGCTTCCAAGATGGCGGCTTCTTCGCTACCCCCTGGATTTTACTATGAGAAAACTGTACATTTAGTAAAAGATAGTAATTTGAACTATTTGGCAAGAAAGTCTGTCAAAAATTAATAAAAATTGTTGAATATACGGTAACACACTTGTTATCAACTATATAACTAATTATTTCATTGATATATATCGGGAAACTCATTTTTTCGTGTTCCAAAACATGTTTTTTAAAGAAAAACGTGTTCCAAAACATGTTTTTTAAAGAAATAGTTCACAAATTTTTGCGCGCCCAAAAATTGATGTTCATTATTTTTAAGCAAAAAATTTTTCTCGTCTTTTGCAACCAGTTTCATGCAGGGAATCATGAAAAATAATCGATTTTGTTCTTTAATCGGCAGAAAGGCATACGATTTTAGGCAAGTAACCTCATTTTGGCGCCACCTACATTTGAAACGCTTCTTCAATTTCTTACTCCTCTTCTTCAAATTTCAATCAGCATTGACACTGACAACTACTACATTGTCACATTTGCACGTAACACACGTGCACGCAGAAAAATAAGGCATATTTGAATCAACAAAACATTTTGTTGATTTGAAAATCAAGATTTTTGTTTAATCGACGCTAAACGCCAAAGCAACTTTTTCAAAACAACAAAAGATTTTTGTAGAATTGAGAAAATCAAAGTTTGTTTCAACGCAAAATCTGCGTTGATTATTGAGGTTTTGCAGCGCGCCTGTGTTTCAAATGTAGGTGGCGCCAAAATGAGGTTACTTGACAAAAATCGTATTCCGTTCTGCTGGATTGAGGTTTTGCAGCGCGACTGCGTTTCAAATGTAGGTGGCGCCAAAATGAGGTTACTTGCCTAAAGTCGTATGCCTTTCTGTCGATTAAAGAACAAAATCGCTTATTTCTCATGATTCCCTGCATCAATCTTCATGAAACTGGTTGCAAAAGACGAGAAAAATTTTTTGCTTTAAAATAATGAACATCAACTTTGGGCGCGCAAAAATTGTGACCTTTTCTTTAAAAACATGTTTTGGAACACGAAAAATGAGTTTCCCCGTATATATCAAAGAAATAAACAGTTATATAGTTGATAACAGATGTGTTAACGTATATTCAACAATTTGTATTGATTTTTACAGACTTTCTTGCCAAATAGTCCAAATTACTATCTTTTCTAAATCTACAGTTTTCTCATAGAAAAATCAAACAAATATTGGAAAGTTATACACCAAATTGTTGGAAATAATTTTTCTCATCCGAATCCGGCATAAGTTTTATAAAAATGTTGATTAGGAAGGAAAAAACACATTTTTTCTAAAAATCATAGGTTTACGCTATTTGTTCATAGGTGGCGACACGCGTCTTTTAGCTTTGCTGCAAATTCTCTATTGAAGAACAAAATCGTTTATTTCTCATGATTCCCTGCATCAATCTTAATGAAACTGGTTGCAAAAGACGAGAATTTTTTTTTGCTTTAAAATAATGAACATCATTTTTTGGGCGCGCAAAAATTTGTGAATTGTTGAAAATATTTTTTCTCATCTGAATCCGGCATAAGTTTTATAAAAATGTTGATTATGAAGGAAAAAACACATTTTTTCAAAAAATCATAGGTTTACGCTATTTGTTCATAGGTGGCGACCTGGGTGCAGAATAGTTGTCCGCAAAGCGGCCTCAATTGCCGTTCAAGAGCCAAACGACATGCGACGCCTAGTGTTGAGTAGCAGAACAGAGCGAAGAATGTCGATAGAAATTTCCGCCCTTTGAGGTTATGCATGCGAATTCTGTTTTGTTAAATTCCAGCGTTCAAAAAAACTTTTGAGCAAAAACTCGAGCTGGTACTTTGTTAACTTTTGATGCTCTATCATTTTAAACAATATATTTTTTTCAAAATTTTTTTTTCCAAATTTTTTTTTATTGCGTTAATTCATAGAGGGCAAAAAGTTTACACTCGTACCACTTGAATTTTTTCTCAAAAGTTGTTCTAAGAGCTGTAAATTCAATTTTAAGTTTGCATTCCTATGTAACCGAACAGCGAAAATTTGAATCGTCATTCTTCGATGCTTTGCGCCATCTGTCGGAATTTTTGAGCTTTTAATCGCGAATTTAGAATTGTCAAAGCGGAACCAATTTACTGTTCGCATAATTATACCAAGAAGTGGCAAGTATTGTGATCGATCTAAAATTTATTTAGTCAGGAATTAAAAAAATCGATGACTATTGAGGTATTCGAAGTCAAAACATCTTAATAAGAGGTTTGAAATCGAGTTTGGCATAATTCGTCGCTAAAATTTTATAATCGCTATGTCTACAAAATCCATGTTTATGACGCTTTTTAAATGTTAGCGACGAATTATCAATAACTATCAATAGTATTTTCCAAATAATATTGGATACTCCGATATTATCACTACACATCAAAGATACATAATCTCGGAACTTCCATTCGGTTGCTCTTCTGATTCACGAAATTCCACTCACTTTTGACACGATCAGTTCTCTACGGAATCGGTCTTTTTTCTTTAATTTTAATTTTTGTATTTTTTAATCCGGCTGAAACTTTTTTGGTGCCTTCGGTATGCCCAAAGAAGCCATTTTGCATCATTAGTTTGTCCATATAATTTTCCATACAAATTTGGCAGCTGTTCATACAAAAATGATATGTGAAAATTCAAAAATCTGTATCTTTTGAAGGAATTTTTTGATCGAATTGGTGTCTTCGGCAAAGTTGTAGGTATGGATATGAACTACACTGAAAAAAAATGCTACACGGTAAAAAAATTTTTGGTGATTTTTTATTTAACTTTTTGACACTAAAACTTGATTTGCAAAAAAACACTATTTTCATTTTTTTTTATTTTTTGATATGTTTTAGAGGACATAAAATGCCAACTTTTCAGAAATTTCCAGAATGGGCAAAAAATCTTTGACCGAGTTATGATTTTTTGAATCAATACTGATTTTTTCAAAAAATCGAAATATCGGTCGCAAAAATTTTTCAACTTCATTTTTCGATGTAAAATCGAATATGCAATCAAAAAGTACTTTAGTGAATTTTTGATAAAGTGCACCGTTTTCAAGTTATAGCCATTTTTAGGTAACTTTTTTGAAAATAGTCGCAGTTTTTCATTTTTCAAAATTAGTGCCCATGTTTGCCCACCTTTGAAAAAAATATTTTTGAAAAGCTGAGAAAATTTTCTATATTTTGCTTTATTGAACTTTGTTGATGCGACCCATAGTTGCTGAGATATTGCTATGCAAAGGCTAAACAACAGGAAAATTGATGTTTTCTAAGTCTCACCCAAACAACCCACCATTTTCTAATGTCGATATCTCAGCAACTATAGGTCCGATTAACAATGTTAAAACATGAAACATTCGTGAAATTTTCCGATCTTTTCGAAAAAAATATTTTCAAAAATTTTAAATCAAGACTAATATTTCAAATGGGCGTAATATTGAATGTTTGGCCCGTTTAAAATGTTAGTCTTGATTTTAAATTTTGAAAATATTTTTTCGAAAAGATCGGAAAATTTCACGAATGTTTCATGTTTTAACATTGTTAATCGGGCCTATAGTTGCTGAGATATCGACATTAGAAAATTGTGGGTTGTTTGGGTGAGACTTAGAAAACATCAATTTTTCTGTTTTTAGCCTTTGCATAGCAATATCTCAGCAACTATGGGTCGCATCAACAAAGTTCAAAAATGCAAAATATAGAGAATTTTCTCAGCTTTTCAAAAATATTTTTTTCAAAGGTGGGCAAACATGGGCACTAATTTTAAAAAATGACAAACTGCGACTATTTTCAAAAAAGTTACCTAAAAATGGCTATAACTTGAAAACGGTGCACTTTAAAAATTCACTAAAGTACTTTTTGATTGCAAATTCGATTTTACATCGAAAATGAAGTTGAAAAATTTTGCGACCGATATTTCGATTTTTGAAAAATCAGTATTGATTCAAAAGCATAACTCGGTCAAAGATTTTGCCCATTCTGAAATTTCTGAAAAGTTGGCATTTTATGTCCTCTAAAACATATCAAAAAAAAAAAAAAAAAAATAGTGTTTTTGCAAATCAAGTTTTAGTGACAAAAGTTAAATAAAAATCACCAAAATTTTTACCGTGTAGCATTTTTTCAGTGTAGTTCATATCCATACCTACAACTTTGCCGAAGACACCAACTCGATCAAAAATTCCTTCAAAAGATACAGATTTTTGAATTTTCACATATCATTTTTGTATGGACAGCTGCCAAATTTGTATGGAAAATTATATGGACAAACTAATGATGCAAAATGGCTTCTTTGGGCATACCGAAGGCACCAAAAAAGTTTCAGCCGGATTAAAAAATACAAAAAAAAATCGAATGACCGAAAACTCAGAGAATTGCTCACACAATTTTTCATCACGTGGAAAACAAAAAAGGCCTCTTTTGGCCGCCCATCGTTTAGTCTACGAAGAAATAAGTGCGAAGCACTTAATTTTTCATCTAAAACATCAACATCAACAGATCCAAAATGTTTCATAATAATTCACTTCAGCAGCAAAAAATATGTCACGCTTGAGCTTGAACATAGCCTTCTACTTTGTTTATGTTTACAGCTGTAGTGCAGATGTATTAGTGGGGAGCAGTGGGGAGCTTTCGAAAATCACGTTACGCATTCTGTCTTTTCAGCACCCAGGTGGCGACATGTGTCTTTTAGCTTTGCTGCAAATTCTCTATATTCAACAAAATTTTTGTTGAAACAAACCTCGTACAGGCTGATTCTACAAAACATTTTTTCTGCGTGTGACTTCACCTGCTACACCTGGCGTTATGATTAGGGAAAGATTGGTAGTGTTGCTAGACAAATCTATTAACACCTAAACTACCATGCAAGCGAAAAAAGGCGAAGTCCAACTTCAAACAGCTGTATCTCGGCTCCCTGTGGACGGGATTTCAAAATTCAAGAAGCAAAAGATGCGGACAGACCTTGGTTGAAGTCTAGAAATCTTAAGAAGGTTAAAGGCGAGATCGTCATTTTTTATAGGGCCGGTATGCTGTTCAAAAGAAAGGGGGTCAAGAAACAGCTTTACGAACGGCATAACAAAAGAGAGGGAACTTTTTCTTGGGGCTTTTCTTCACCCTTTCTGGCTTCCTTTCGCTACCGCTGCTTCCCATTTGACATTTTTCTTGACCGGTTTCTTCCGAAGTGCATACCTTACAATAATTATGAATGAATGGAAGTTGGATGGATTCTGGAGTTGATGCGGTTGTATCCATCCAGAAGCTGTCTTTATTATTTGATTCTATTTGAAAACCTGGTTTAGTGGAAATCTTTTCGGCTTGTTGGATCAGCTTCGCAAGAATTAGCGATGTTTTTTCGCTGGACCAGGAAGAGCTGCAGGATTTCAAAATCAGCCAGGAATTTATCTGCGAAGTTCTTCGTCACCCGTAAAAAAATACTTTCAACCAGTCGAAACGCGACAATTTTCTAGCAAAAAAAAAGTCATGCTTATGCTTGAACAGACTCCTGCTTTGTAGATGTAAACAATGTGGGATCATTCGAAAATCACGTTACGCATTCTCTCTATTCATCACCCAGACCGCAACTTGCGCTAAGAAGTTTAAAGTAAACGCATTAGTGGCTAATGTTCCTCAACAATTGACAACTTTACAATGATTAAGTAAAAAGTACTTTTTGTGCAGGGTACAACTTGCATGAAAGTCCCCGTCACTGAAATATATTGAACTGAGTCGACATAAGGTTCTGTGTCGACATTGACCCTTGATCGGTTGACAGCTCTTCATCCAACCAGCTGACCGGCAAGTTCGGTGTTCCCCGCGTCGGGCGGCTCTTTCATTGGCCACCGGAAGTCCACATTGGCGATCCTGCCAGGCGAGATGGGATGTCCGCACGGTCAAGGCGAGAGGGGATGTCCGCAAGAATATTTTGAGAGAGAAAGTCTCTACGAATAAGTTAATGTTGCCTTTCGTCTGCTAGATTTGTGGGAATGAGAGAAAATGGTACGGGGCGAGATGTCCATATTGACTGAATAAAACGAGGGGACCCACTCTGTAAAATCTAGAGGTGGGCAAAAAAAGAGCGAGCCGCCCAAAGAGCCGGTTCATTAGAAAGAGCGAACGAACCATGGCTCACAAAAAAAGAACCGCGGTTCTTTTTTAAACTCCGGTCTTGAAAGAATTGGTCCAATATGGAATAATTTTTATATTTATTATAAACAAGATTTATTGAATTTCCAACAAATTGTAGTGTTAAATTTGTTTTTGAGAATTGATAATACAATTTCAAATATTTCAATGCTAATAAAAAAATAATCCCAGCATTGTCCCTTGGTGTACTTTTTCAAGTACTTTAATATAAAAACGGAAGGTTAAAGAGGGGCTATTTCCCGATATTTTCAGAGCTGAATCGTCAGATTTCATTGAGATGTTTATAGAAACTTTCTCGTCAATACATATTGAAAGACTCTCAATAGCTTGTAAATTATTACCAAAAATCCACTAAATAGCTTGGAGATGTTGAAAAAAAATACAAAACAATTAATTTTTTTTTTGCCCTAATAAACTTTAGCGTTTATAGACCTTATCGATCAAATCAAAATAAAGAAAAGAGTTAACAGATTTTTTTTTTCATGAAATATCAGCATTATTTTAATTTTGGCGGAAATAAACGCAATTTTAAGGTTAACAGCAATTTCTTTAAAATCCCAGATTTATGTTTGGATGCCATTCAATTATTCGAACGTTAAGGTTCGAGTAGAAATGTTGACATAGAGACTGCTAAGGCCTTTGGTTTTCAAGGGCATCTTCTCGTTTTTAGATATTTTTATTCAAGCTAATTCTAATGTGAAATTGCTTCAAAAATCATACCATTCTTAAAAATATCCTTTTCATCCATATTCTGAAAAAGAGCGAAAGAGCCGTTCTAAAGAGCGGCTCTTTTTAATGAGCGAACGAAAATGAGCGGCTCCTAAAAAAGAGCGGTTTTGCCCACCTCTAGTAAAATCCCTCGAGAATCCGAGCTTACCAAAGTCCCATTTTTTGTATCAGAAGAAATAGCAGAAAGGCGAAACGATGGAAAGCATCTTTAGATATGTACGAGCTCCGCCTCCGTGCGACGACGACGATGTCAACCGCGGGAGCAACAGCGGTGAAACCGGCCGCGAAGGCAGCGAACACGAGTTCGATAGTGATGCAGATGCCGGTGCTGGCGTGGAGGACCGTGAGGGCGATGTCGACTCCGGGGACGATTGGGAGGTTTTCGATTCTTACGTACCAAGCCACGGCGCATCCGACGTAGAACACTCAGGGTACTCAAGCGCCCAGTCAAATCAATCCGAATTCTGAAACGGAATCTAATTAGAATCGTATACAAATTCCGTTTCAAACGCAACAACCGGTTCGAACACGGAACCGGTTGTTGCGTTTGAAACGGAATTTGTATACGATTCTAATTAGATTCCGTTTCAGAATTCGGATAGATTTGACTGGGCGGAAGCTGCGATGAGGACGCCACGAAGCCCAAACGCAGTGGAGGGGCGAAGCCGAAGAACATCGGTTATCGAGTCCAACAGCTTGAGGATTTCCTGGTAAAACTAAACGAGAAGCTGGATTTCTTCGCCAACACACCGATGATCCCGATCCCCGCTGACCAGATTAAGGAGAAGGCGAAGCTCTGCGGCTACTCAGCGGAGAATTTGGACTATCACGTCCATTCCCAGTTCCTAAAGGGTGCAGCGACCTCAAATTTAAATCATTAAATTTGTCCATTTTTCGAACCTCACCACAGTTCTGACCATGCGTGCTTACGCAAGCATAAATAATTGTACACGTCGACTCGCGTTGCGCGACAAATAATTAAGCTTATGTACAGGTGTGGATCATGAGTCATCCTCACCTGAAAAGCCCTTTATTAAATTTCGCCAATTGTTAGGTAATCAAAAAAATGGTTAAGCTTTCAATTATGCATGTGCGATGTTACTCCACAGAGGAAATTGAGGGTGTGGCTTAACCAAATTCATTGGCATGTTTGTTCAATGGAGAATTCGGCCTTCTCATTATTGACCTACATTTTTGAGAATGTTTGAGGAACATAATTTTGATATTTCAATAACATAATTTCAAGACAAAGGTTCGAACTCATGACTTCCGATTTTGAGGTGTACTTACGACACCATACGGAAAGTCCCTCTCTCTCTCTCTCTCTCTCTCTCTCTCTCTCTCTCTCTCTCTCTCTCTCTCTCTCTCTCTCTCTCTCTCTCTCTCTCTCTCTCTCTCTCTCTCTCTCTCTCTCTCTCTCTCTCTCTCTCTCTCTCTCTCTCTCTCTCTCTCTTCTCTTTCTCTTTTAGTTTCTCTCTTTCATCTACCCTCATCCTAGCGCTCTCTTCCTCTACCACATTTTCTGTCCCTCTTCCCTCCCACTTTCTCTCTCCCTCTCTCCTTTTCCCACTTTCTCTCTCTTCCCCTTCTTTTTCTCTGCCTCTCCTCTTCTCACTCCCACTTTCTCTTCCTCCACCCTCGCCCTCTCACTCTCAGTCTCTCATACACACACGGGCACAAACGCACTTTCACAAACGCATACATACACACACGCACATAGACACACCCGCAACGCCCAACCAAATCACAACAAGCTTAATCTTTTCCACCAACCTGAAACTGGATACAATTTTCCATTCGCCTTCAGCATCTTTCTCTATGGATCGCACAATCCTCCCGGTGTGGGTTCCTTTATATTACCCCTTTCCAGCTCTTCCGCAAACATCCGCCCTCCAGGGCACGAGAGGGAAGCCGCGGCTTTTTTAATCCCGCCGGGCGTTGAATGTTCCGTCCTCCTTCTTGGCACTCAATAGGCGGTTCCCTTAAAAAATAAATAAAGCTACGTAACTAAATCCAGCGATGCCCCGGCGGAACCTCTGTCCCATCTTGGGAGACCTGTGCCACGCGTCGGATTTTGAAGAGCCGAACCCAACTCGAAATCAATTCCCGATCGGCTCCCGGCACAAAACTTACCTTGCCACTTCCCACAATTTAAAAATTAACAGCAGCACCACGGAACACAAACTCACAGCCGCGAAATTATTTTGACATTGACATGTCAAAACGTGAATCACAATTCTTGAACTAAAAAAATACTAAAATTTAGGAATTTTTAAGAAGCACTTCAATGTTCTAAAGAAATCCTAAATTTTAGGAAGAAAAAAATACTAATTTTTAGGTATAATTTGACAAGCTAGAACATAAGTTCAAAAAATACTAAAAATTAGAAATTTATACCTAATGTCCGTTTTGCGTGTGAAGCTTCACACGTCTGTGCATCCGGAAGGAGTACTGAATAGTTGCTGAAAGTAGTCCTTTAGACTGTGGAGATGGGATTGGTTCAATATTTTTTGCATTTTTTATACGAAATTTACTGAGCAGATATGCAGGCCAAGGATTGATACCTAAGAGCATGCAATGGCACTGACCTTGTTGCGTGCTCTTCGGTTGACGTCCACGTAAGGAACATCCTGGAAGGAGCGTAACTAACTACATCCGTAATTCTGTTAGATCATCCGAATTATCTTGATCAGGACAGTATAGCTCTGGTTCCTTGCAAGTGTCCTATTTTCTTACCTCCACGTTGGCTTGGTTTTCATGATGACCTAGCTGGTGGCCTGTGGAAACGGATCGTAAACCTTTGACCAACCGCGGGTCAGAGTCGAGACGGCTAAAAGAAAGGGGCGCGACAATGTGGGAAAGGGAAGTAATTTGTGATTGTAGACGGTATTGTTTTGATTCGCAGTATGTTGAGTCAACTGCTGTGGATGTACCTGAAACATCGCACAACGGGGTTTCTCTTCTCTTCATTCTCAGCTACCACCTATCTCCTATTTTTATTTTTGCTCTTCTGATTACCAATTCTTCACTGATTCTTCTATTTAATATCCAACATTTGATTTTAATTTTACTAACTTTTGATTCTCTTATCTCTCAAAGCTTTTCCACTCTTTTCTATCAATTGATACTGCTGTAACAAACCATGCTTCTGACGATCCCCGTGAAACTGCTCAACTTGTCAAACATCGGGAAACGTTCGACAGGAACTGTCATGGCCAGCACTACTCCAGTTCGCATTTCCGGCAGCTCGTCATCCGGAATCACGATTTCGTCCGCAGCCGCGGCTACGGTTGTGCGTGGTCGGCCCTGCCACCACTTCTTGGACTTGATCAGCTTCTTCGGTGTGACTCCCCGCGAAATCAAGTCGGGCGGGTTTTCGTGCGTAGCAACGTAATGCCAGTGGAAGTTTTGCGTCAGTTTTTGGATTTCGCTTACCCGATTCGACACGAACGTCTGCAGCAGCTGCGGGAGTTTCTTGAGCCAAGCCAGGACGATTTGCGAGTCGCTCCAGAGGTGCACCGATTCGAACTTGAGTTTCGTGGCGCTCAGGAACTTCACGACCATTCTAACGAGCAACAGTGCCGCCAGCAGTTCAGCTCGGGGGGTCGAGATGGCCTTCTCCTTAGGCTTCCGTTTCTTGGGCAGGATTCGAGACTTGCTGCAGATCAATCTCATCTCGGTCTCCTCGTTCGCGAAGAAGCCCTTCACGTAGATGCACGCACCGTAGGCCAGATCAGATGCGTCCGCGTTCCCGTGCAGTTCTAGCTTGAGCGCGCCTTTCCAGGAGATCCATCTCGGCAGTCGCACTTCTCTCAGCGCGGTCAACTCGATGCGGAAGCTCCGCCACTTCTCGCCGATGTCTGTTGGGACCGGGTCATCCCACTCGATGTGCAGCTTCGCGTAAGTGATGACTGGCCCGAAGAATCCCAGCGGGTCGAAGATCTTGGCCAGCTGACTCAGAAGCTTCCTCCGAGTCACTTCTTCCAGGTCGTCGAAGTCGGGCACTGACACCGAGAACCAGTCCTCAAACGGGTTCCACGTAACGCCCAGCGTTTTCACGATCGTCTTCGAGCTGTCGTCGGTGACCTCGAACGAATTGCCACGCAGCTCTTCAGGGACCTCTCGCAAGAGGTCGGAGTGGTTCGCGCACCACTTGTGGGCGCCGAAGCAGGCTTTCGCTAGCAGCCCGGTCATCTCCCGTTGTAGTTCGCACGCCTCAGCAAGCGTATCGGCACCCGTCAGTACGTCGTCCATGTACGTTCCCTTGTCGACCACCTCGGCGGCCCTCGGGAACTCGTCTTCGTGATCTGCTGCATAATTCAATTCATGAGGTTCATCGATGCTTCTCATCGAAACGGACCACTTTTAGCAGAACAAAATTTAGTAGAGTTTTCGGGGACTGACTATAAAAACCCAAAATTCTTGAGGAGGTGCAGTTAGTTCCAGTTCTTGTTCCAGTCCAGTTCCAGTTCCAGAAGACGTCCCAGACCAGCCGGACCCGCCAGCAGCCACCAGTAGCAGAGGCCCCAGTCCAGCCGGACTTAGCGGTGGAGCCCGCAGTCCGTCGAGACTTAGCCGATTGAAGAGTCCACCCGGGACTTAGCCGTTTGAGAAGTCAGCTAAGACTTAGCCGATTGAGAAGTCCACCCGGGACTTGGCCGCCGTGAAGAGTCCGTCGGGACTTAGCCGCAGTGAAGAGTCCACCCGGGACTTAGGAGTTCGGGGTCTGGCATGGCTCGGCGAAGAGGTCTGGAGGACAAGTCTGGTTTCAGAAGAATTGGCTCGACGAAGGTCTTAATGAAATTAGCAACAAAAAGTTGAGTGATGTGATCGTGCGCGTAAAAGTTGAGAGTGTTACCGCAAAAATGTAATCTTTAAAAAAAGTGTAATATACAAATAAGTGAAGTTTACTGCTCTGTTTTGACTCTACAAGTAAATATCACAAAATCCTGAAAGCCTAAACCGCTCGGGCACGTTCAAGGGGTTGGCGAATAGGGACATCGTGAAAGACGCTAGGCGATACAAGCGGAGCATTAGCGAAATCGTTAGTGCAGCCACAAACGACGAAGCGTACGAAGGAATTGAAGTGCCGGAGAGAGTGGGCATTTTCGCGGTTTATTCGGCGGTGATTCGGCTCGGGATGCTGAGCGTGACCGTGAATTTGCTCGAGGCGGGGATCGCAGCCGCGAGTGGTCTCGGGAAGAAACCGCAACCGCGAATGGCCTAAAGACGGTGACCGCAACCGCGAACGGGCTCAAACCGGCGAACGAGGGCGCGAATTGACTCGAAACAGTGGCCGCAACCGAGAATGGTCTCAAGACGAGGACCGCAAGAGGAAGTTCACTCCGGAAAACACCACCAAACCAGCGACGCGTCGATTTGACGAGGTGACCCCGAAGCGTTTCCGTAATGATGACCGTGGACGAGGACGGCGTGCAAAGTGTTCTCGATGCCTCAGCTTTGCCCACAGGGCCAGAGATTGTCCAGCGATGGACAAACTGTGTTTTCTGTGCAACGAGATAGGCAATTTTTCGCTTGCCGGCAGAGACGATCTAAGCCGAGCAGCGCCAACGCTGAGCAGGTTAAGGACATGTAACAGTTTCAGTTTACTTTTGTTTCTTTTTTTTTTCATGAAGAATAAAAAAACACTTAATTTCCGCCCACAAAAGTGTTATTTTATACTGCCACTGAAGCATGAATCCCTTTCTTATAGCACATCAACGCACTATCTCTCCAATACGTTCTCGTGGATTGTAGCCTAGGCGGATCGATCCCTATTCAGTTCCTTGTGGATTCCGGCGCGGACATCAATTTGGTCGGAGGAAAGTATTGGATTCGCTTGAAAAGAGAATTTGAGGTGGGCCATGTACAGTTTACCAAGGTCTATCAGGACGAGAGAGAATTGCGGGCATACGGCTCACGTTTGCCAATGAAGGTAGAAAGCGCCTTCGAGGCGGTCGTAGCTGGTCCCAGGATAGATCTTCCGGTGGTGCGCGCCAACTACTACGTGGTGTGTGAAGGCGCGAGGTCACTTCTGGGCCGATCAACTGCTAGCGACATGGGTCTTCTCAAGTGAATTCTGCAGTCAACTCCATCCAACAATCGGTCACGGCGGAATTCCCCAAAATTCCCGGGGTCAAGGTACGGTTTAGTATCGACAAATCTGTTCCCCCTGTCAAAAATGCTTACTTCAATGTGCCGGCGGCTTTCCGGGAAGCTGCAAGGCAGCGGATGCGAGAAATGGAGTCCCAAGGAATCATAGAAAGGGTCACAACCGCTCCAAGGTGGATCAACGGAATGTCCGCCGTCGCCAAAGGTAAGGAGACTTCAGACTGGTGGTGAACATGAAAGCCCCAAACCGGGCGATCAACAGGGTGTACTATCGACTGCCTTTGCTGGAGGAGGTGAAGGTGAAGTTACACAAAGCGAAGTTTTTCACCAAGCTGGACCTAAAGAGCGCGTTCTACCATCTGGAACTGTGCAGATCGTCCCGCGAGCTGACCACTTTCATGTATAAGGATGGGATGTACCAGTTTACCATACTTTTGTTCGGGGTGAACTGCGCTCCGAAGGCTTTCCAGCAGGAGATGGAACGGATTATGAAGGACGAACCCAACACGAATGACTATATCGATGACATTCTCGTCTTTGCGAAGACCCTGGAGGACCTTCGCAAGATCGTGAGCCGCGTGCTTCGTATCCTGAGAGAAAACAACCTGACCCTTAACACGGACAAATGCGAATATGATCGAACTAGGATAACGTTCCTGGGCCACGAACTCGATGAGAATGGATTCCACGTGGAAGAGACAAAAATAAAATCCATCAAGAACTTCCGAGAACCAGCGACCGTGTCGGAACTGCGCAGTTTCCTTGGATTGGCCTCGTACATAAGCCCGCACGTGCAGAGCTTTGCCGACATCACAAGTCCGTTGTGGAACGTGGTAGCACGCAGAAAAATAAGGCATATTTGAATCAACAAAACGTTTTGTTGATTTGAAAATCAAGATTTTTGTTGAATCAACGCTAAACGTCAAAGCAACTTTTTCAAAACAACAAAAGATTTTTGTGGAATTAAGAAAATCAAGGTTTGTTTCAACGCAAAATCGGCGTTGATTATATTCAACAAAATTTTTGTTGAATCAAACCTCGTACAGGCTGATTCTACAAAACATTTTTCTGCGTGAGCTTACTGTGGCATTCTAGATTAGCCGTGTTATGCCTAAATTAGTGTTCAGTTTAGGTTAACAAAGATAAGCGTGTGAACGCTGTGAGTTCAGTCTGTGTACGAAGATGGACGAATAAAGCGGTGCGTTGAAAGCCGCATTATTGTGTTTTATTACAAGCTTGAGAATATCACATTGGCGATCCTGCCATGATGATTTTTCCCTTGTTTTGTGAAGAAGAGTAGTGATTCAATCTGTAGTGTTGTGTTTTTGGTGATAAAGGAGTAAATTTGTACATATGCACGCGTGAGTGATGTTTTGTTTTCGTTTGGTTGGTGGCTTAGTTGAAGGAGCTCTTGGGTTGACCCAGTGCGTGATTGGAGTCCGACAGGAGCCCGACGTTTACGAGACATCGTCGGTCGAATTCCATTCAGCGAGGAAGGATGAGTGGTTGCGGAGGAGGAAGGCGTTTATAACGGGTGGTAGCCGTGTCGAGCTGTGTTGGTAAACAAACGAAACGCGCGGTCGCATGATGGCAGCATCGAGCAGGCCCTAGAGGTGTTCATGTTGTTAGAAAAAAAAGAAACTATTTTTCAAGATAAATAATACATTTAAAGCTGAACTAAAGGTTTGCAAGAGCAATCGAACAATTATTACTGATGTTGGAGGAGTGATTTGGGACCAATGTTTTTAATCCATAAATTTTCAGTGAATTGAACATTTACACGCCAAATGGGAATCCCTAGGTCTTTCCACCACCGTTTCCAATGACCGTGACAAAATGCTAAAAATCCAGCTATCAGCTATCCACAATATTTATGAGCAATAATAAAAAAAAGTTTTGTATCTCTAACATTATTTATCGTTCAAGATGAAAAATTCTAAATTATGTCGTGTAAACTAATATGTCATTTATTGTTGTATTAGATAGAGCAACCTGTTAGTGTGCACTTCAGATCAAGGAAGAACCGAGTCAAGGAAGAGACTTTACGAAAACTACACGAAAAAAATAATGAAATTTGAACTATCTAGTTAAGCGTTAGTATTTATGAATTTTTGACGCCAGTTTTGATGGTGAATGATACAATAGTAAATAAATAATAAATTTATGATATAAAGGATATTTAGCAGTCTTGGCAGAAATCAATTAAGTCAATTAATTGGTTATGAAGCATTATTTAAAGTTAAAGCCTCGGTTAAAGCTCTATATTCATACATTTTAAAAATGAGAAATGGAGAGAGTGTGAGAGTTATTTATAAAAAAAAACATTTAGCGATTGGATTGGAAAAAAAAGATACATAACAAGATTTTTAATTAGAAATAGATATGCTTCGATTTTTTTTACGATTCATTGAGACTAGTATGAAGGGCAAAAGTCAGTAAAATGAGATAAAAGGAACCTGAAAAGAGAAGTTTTATTTTACTGCCAAAGTTAACTAATAAATATGAAAAGGTCTCATAAATAATTGCGCCAAGTTGTTTGATTACAGGTTTATCTAAGAATAGTTTGTTTTTCTATCTTCGAATAAAGGATGAAAGTATTCCAATTGTTCTGGCCAAGTAATGTATAAATTACCGATTTAGATTTTTACGATGAAATTCGATTAGATTCGATGGGAGAACTATAAAAACAGTAAATGGGCTAGAAGTACAGTTCGGTTATATTCTTTAAGGAAGTTTCACAAGAAAGCACAGACAAAGCATGGAAAAAACGAGAGAGATAGTTTTAAAAAAACAATGTTGAATTTCAGGTAGTTGGGTCAAGTTTGACCCATTTCCAACTATAACCAAATTGTTTTTGAAAGTTAAGAATGGAAGTCTTGGTCGAAAAAAAATGCAATTGGTTTCAAAAAGGTGAGTCGGGTTAGGTTCATGACTAGCAAACAAAGAGATGAAAAAGAAAGTGGATTCAGTTGCTGACAGTTGAGTCGGGTTCAGCCCAAGGCCAACTTAAACTAAAGTGTGGTTGAAAAGAGGAGTCGGGTTTAGCCCATGACCTTCTTAGGAAAAAAAAAGAGTTGCTGATAGTTGAGCCGGGTTTAGCCCATGACCAACTTAAACTAACGTGTTTAAAAAAAGAAGGTGGGTTTAGCCCATGGCCAGCGAAAGCCAAAAGTGTTGAGTCGGGCTTAGCCCAAGACCAACTAAACTGTGTTTGAAAAGAGGAGTCGGGTTTAGCCCATGACCTTCATAAAAAAGAGTTTCTGATAGTTGAGCCGGGTTTAGCCCATGACCAACTTAAACTAAAGTGTGTTTACAAAGCGGAGTCGGGCTTAGCCCATGACCTCCTTGAAAAAAAAGTTGCTGACAATTGAGTCGGGTTTAGGCCATGACCAACTCAGATTAAAATTTGTTTGGAAAAAGAAGGTGGGTCCATGGCCAGCGGAATCCAAAAGAATTGAGATGGCTTTAGCCAAAGGTTAACAGAAGTAGAAAGTGTTATGGAAAGATGAGTCTGGTTAAACTTATGGCCAAATATCTTGAACAGGTTTATATAAAATAGTGGCATATTTAATTCATAGCAAACAACTGTTTAAAAGTTAAATGAAACTTTTATAGGATAATCACAAGACACGCTGCCGAAGAATGTTGTTCAGAATAATATACAAGTTGTTTTAAATTAATAATCATAGAAAAAATGAATGAATAGTATAGCTGAAAGCTATATAAGCTCACCAAAGCATCAGAATAAATTATTCATTAACGAGTAGTCAGATTTTGAGCTTTTCGGTACAGTTCAGCTGTGTTTTATCGTTCGAGTTTGTTTCAGTGATTCTTCAAGTTAGTCGTTAAATTTTATGTTAATAAATCAGGACACTGATTTGATTGAAATCAAGATTAACAAATAATATAAATCACCTTAAGGTAGCTGTACGAAAAAATGGAAGAACAGAGAAAAAAAACATGTAACATGCACATGAACTATTTTCTTTGTAAACGAAACTTATTGGATAAAATAGTTCCATATTGCAGAGAGGTATAGATTGTACAAAACAAAATATATCTTGATTGTGACACATTCACAATTGGATTCTAAAATTAAGCTTTAACTGCTGATTAATGTATTATAACGATAAAGTTTATTTTTCTGAGTACATTTACCCTTTGTACGACCACAAAGGGTTAGAAATGGAAAGTTGATCCATCATAAGCAAAATTTGTCTTGTTCCTTTTTATTTGTGTTAAAGTTGAAAAAGTGTTCATAAATTACTGTAAGCGTGTTCTAACCGTTGTACATAAACATTTCCGTTGAGCTTGAGGTCCCTATTGGCAGTATCATTGAAACGTAAGGCAAAATAAATGGCTGACATGATAGAGAGATGGTTACACGTGTTTCAACATTTTCGGAAAAGGCGAGACATGGTACCCGAGTTTGGCTCTATTGTGTATTGGTTGTGTATTAAGAATGGCAATAAAGAAGAGTTTTTGTTATTGGTCGAGTAAAATCAGGAGATAGTAGAAGATAAAAAGCAATTTGTCCTGTCTCGGTAGAGTCGCTGTTAAGCAGATGGACTAACAATCTAAAGGTCGTCAGTTTGAATTTCGGGTGGAAGGAAGCTATGGTGTAAAAAGAGGTTTGCAATTGCCTCAACAATCAAACCTTCGAACACCAAGTTTCGAGTAGGAATCTCGCAATAGAGAACGCCAAGTTAATGCTGTTGAGCGAACGACCTATTTTTTGTTTTTAGAAATTTGTATGATGTAAGAATTTGGACATCATTCTACTTGTACCTGGATGAATATGTCAAGTTGAAAATACAAACGATGGTTCTTTGTTATTTTTAATGCAAATGGTTTCCTAGTTCCCACAAGGAGAGAACCCTTGAAGAGTATGGGTGCTGGCATTTACAACGCGGATTCAATTCAATTTTTACTCAACTAATGGTAACATACCATAAGTCGCCTTCCCAAAGGCGCCGTGATAAGGTCCAGCTCGTGATGATGCGCTACCTTCTCTCCATTAAGCAATCGACTTCAGATGATGATTAGGATTATATATAGGATGGTTATTATTGTAAGGGATTTTAAAGATAGCATTAGAAAAAGTTATTAAATTACTATGTTCATTTAACTCTATGGTAAATGTATAATTTGAAGGAATATAAAATAAACTGTTTGTGGGTAAGACTGATCAAAGTAAACAAAAGGAATTAGGGAAATACAGGCAAACTGGGACAAGGGATTTGCAATTGTTAGCAGTATCAGAAGATTGCAGGAAAATTATGAAATAAGTTTAGTACTTTATGGTATAAGTTGCTGAATTTGATTTAGATCACTGTTCGGTTAATATTATGTTTTTGTTTGTGGTTGGCTTTTCTCTGTTTTTGCTCGTTTGTTTTTTTTTTTTTTTTTAGCGGTAGCAGAGGAAGAGGGAAGAACAGAAGGAGCAATCATTTGGAATTCAAAGAACTGATGATGACTACCGGAGGGACCGAACGCTGTGTACATCACTTCTACGATACAGTTCATCGAGGACCTAGAATTAAGAGTTACGATACAAGTGATAGTTTTTAAGTTATCATTCATTCATAATTTATCGAAGGGGAGGATGTGGCATTCTAGATTAGCCGTGTTATGCCTAAATTAGTGTTCAGTTTAGGTTAACAAAGATAAGCGTGTGAACGCTGTGAGTTCAGTCTGTGTACGAAGATGGACGAATAAAGCGGTGCGTTGGAAGCCGCATTATTGTGTTTTATTACAAGCTTGAGAATATCACACTTACAAGGTTTGGACATGGGGTCCGCAACGAAGTACTGCTTTCAAAGCGGTCAAGGACAAGATTACGAACAGCTGTGCCACTCTCGGGTTCTTTTCCGAGGACGGAAAACCATCTTGTACACGGACGCATCTCCGGTTGCGCTGGGAGCAGTGTTGGTACAAGTCGGACAACGGCCCCCCCTTCAACAGAGCAGAGTACAAGGCTTACTGCGCCCAGAGGGGTATCAAACCGATATTTTCTACTCCATTATTCCCCCAGCAAAACGGCTTGGCCGAGAGTCAGATGAAAGTTGTTGGGACTGGGAACCTTGGCGGTTACCAGCAACAGAACCGCTACCAACCTGGAGGCTCACTACTGTCAGCGTGCTTGACAGGAGGCCCGACGTCAACAGTATCAACAAGCTTACGTCAGCATCCCAGTTCTGGTGTCATTCGGATTTGTGAACTCGTACAATAAAGTATTATTTTAATTCGTATCGTTTGTGTCCTTTTATTTCCTTCTCCGGTGGCCCAACTGTGCAAGTTTTCTCCGATACAACAGTGGTGACGATTCCGGGAGTTGTAGTGGATTTTTCTCCACTATAAGCTATCCACGCGCGGAGGAGGAGGAATAAAATAGAATCCGCAACAGTCAACCCGCCGTTGATTGATTGCCTTCGCGATGGCGTCGTGATTCCCGACATGGAGCGGCCGGTGGACGGCCATTTTCCCGTCGGCCCGGAATTCCACGCACAGCAACTATCGCGCTACGGCCAGCAACACCCACCAACGGCTGGCCACGTAAAAGGTGTCCCCGGCGATCAGCAAGCGATGTTCCACGGATTGGCGTCCATCGGCCCGGGTCCAGCTCAAGCAACACCGTATGGCAACGTCCATCCGGGTGACCTCTGTCATCACGCCCCATGTCCCGGACTACCCGTGCTCTCCTTGGACCAGATGATGCTCCGCTGCTCAAAGATGATGGGACTGCTTGTCCAGCAGCAGCATCAACTCCAGCAAGTTCTAGCAACAATGGCGGCCGCGCCATCTTCCTCGATACGCACTGTACGTGATCTTCCTCTGCAGCAACAAAGTGAGGTTACGTCAACCACGCAACGCAGCCCAGCACCCTGCCAACTGGGTTGCTCAACAAATCCTCACGGTGGCGACGGCGGCAAAGTGTGCCACGAATCACCCTGGGTGAATGATCGCATTCGAGGGCGCACACCAACATCATCATCAACACATCCACCTCAATACTCGTCGCAAGCACGGCTCAACCGAAGCGAGTCCGTGAAGCTGCCGAGATCGCTCCGCAGCCAGCAGGTGAGATGTTCATTGTCATCGTCGGCGACGATCAAGCACGTCGGAAGCTCGTCCGGGAGGCCCAACAACCTGGAAACGACGATGTGGACAATTCCGGTCAGCGGTTCCAGCCCAAGCCTGTGAACCCATCAAGCAGCAAGTTCGCCCAAGCTTCAGCGTCGACAACTGAGCAGATCGAACTTTCTGCCGACGTCATCGACCAGACTTGGGATCAGCTCATCCTTCGTTCGGGGCCGTGTGTGGCTCACGGTGCCACCCACAACGAGCTCGGTCGGCACAAGCAGGTAAAAAACAACCCGAACAACTTCTCGAGTTGGCCGTCATATGCAGCGCACGTCCAAACCGGTGTATTCAAGGCCAGCGGAGGGTTCCTTCACTTTACCATGTGGCAGCAGCATCATCCATGGTCACCGTGCAAGGTCGTAGCCAATGCAGCTGGCTCCCTTCAGCCGTACATCGCCACCAGTGGACTGCGGCCGGAAGCGGGTAATTCCATGTCGTACTTCGGGCAACTTCCACCGTGGCCGCCTCCCGTGTGTGACTCGAGCTCTCCCACACGCACCTTTAAGAAATTCGGAGGAGGAAGAAAGATCGTTCAATCGCTTTGGATTCTTCCCATATGTCAGTCCTTCTGCCAACAGCAACAAAAAGTCGCAAAATCGGAGCCTTCATCGTGCATCAAGCTGAAGGTAAAGAATGCTTCGTGTCATCTTTACTCCAGTTTTGTTCAGCCCTTTGTCATTTGTACCGCCCAAACCATCTGGTCCCATGATCACCACATCATCCTTGCCGTTGCACAAGCGGTGTCCATTCTTCCTGAGCCGACATCGGTAGTGGTCAACATCGTCGTTCTTCCATGAATCGAAAAGCATTCCCATGTTTCGACCAGCACTACCAATCTTAAGAGGGGATATGTTGAGACTGGGAACCTTGGCGGTTACCAGCAACAGGACCGCTACCAACCTGGAGGCTCACTACTGTCAGCGTGCTTGACAGGAGGCCCGACGTCAACAGTATCAACAAGCTTACGTCAGCATCCCAGTTCTGATATCATTCGGATTTGTGAACTCGTACAATAAAGTATTATTTTAATTCGTATCGTTTGTGTCCTTTTATTTCCTTCTCCGGTGGCCCAACTGTGCGAGTTTTCTCCGATACAACAAAAGTTGTCAACAGAGGCATGATAAGTGCATCAATCAACGGAACCGGCTACGCCGAGGAACTACAGAAGGCCGTCGACGCTATGTGGACTTCCGGTGGCCAATGAAAGAGCCGCCCGACAATCCGCGCGCCGGAAGCGAGATGGGATGTCCGCACGATCAATTCAAGATGAAACAAAACATGCCCGACCTAGTTCAGAAGGAATCCGCGCAGCGAAAGCGAGATGGGTATCCGCACGATTAAATTCGAGATGAAACGAAACATGCCCGACCAAGTTCGGGAGGAATCCGCGCGGCGGAAGCGAGATGGGATGTCCGCACGATCAATTCGAGATGAAACGAAACATGCACGACCTAGTTCAGGAGGAATCCGCGCGGCGGAAGCGAGATGGGATGTCCGCACGATCAATTCGAGGTAAAACGTAGCATGCAAGTTGTACCCTGCACTCTTTTGGTCTTTGGGTTTAATCCCATTTAAAATTCAAATGCGTCGGCTTCCCTCCCACAAACATCACACACAAGATCCTCTGTAATTACTTCTAGCTCAGTTGGCAATGACCTCTTGTGTGCACTAGACGTGCTTCCTTGCTGTGCTACGCTAAACAATACGAGCTTTGTGGCAGACTCTGCAAAATGAGTGCTGTCCGCAAAAACACCCTAGTCGTCGACTTCAGCGTCCTCCCGAACGCCCCAAACTGGACGTGGTGCAGCGGTTTGTAGAGAAAGGCCTGGGAATATCTCCTTCCAACCATAAAGCATCCAGCTGCACAACATCCGCCATTGTGTGCTGATCGAGATTTCGGACCCCGTAGCCGCCACCAAGATAGCAGCACAAAATCACTGCAAGTACGCCTTTAAGGCCAACCCGACCATCAAAATTCCGATCTACGTCGACGACAACACCGTCGACGTTTGGATCCACGATCTACCGCTAGACCTACCGAACGCCCTAATCGCCGAGGCCATGCGTGAGTACGGTGAAGTACTCACAATCAAGGACGAGGTTTGGAGGAACTTCTTCGCCGGCGTGCCGAATGGTGTGCGGGTGCTGAAGATGAAGCTGTCCAAACCCGTGCCATCCTACATCACTGTGTGCGAACTGGTCACACTTGCAACGCACACACATCAAATTGCCACGTGTCGCCGCTGCGGCGAAAAACGCCACGTGTCCAAGAGCTGCTCACTAGCAGCAAAGACACAGAAAAAACCAAAATCATCCAGCCCCCCAGCGCCGATTGTTTTGGCTCCAGCCCAACCAACAGTAGTTGAATCCCAAGTCATTGCTCCACTTACTCAGGACAATGGCAATGACGGATTTACTACTGTTGGGAAGAAGGGAAAAGCAAAACGGCAGTTATCGGGAGAAGAAGCCGACAAATGTGCGGAAAAAAAGAAGCTGCGTAGATGACGACGCAGACACATCACCGACGACGATTAGTGGAAACTGTGGAAATCTGCGCTGTCCACATCAAGTCTGCGCACATCCTAGGCCCTTCTGGCAACCACGATGACGACGACGACGAGCTCTCCTTCTTTGACGACTCATCGATCGTCCTCATAACCAGTTTAGCGATCAACTCGATCAGTCGTGTTTTTTACAACAAATAAACGTTAGTTAGTCTTAATGTAAATTCTCGCGTTTTCATTCTGACTTCCGACTTCTGCTTTCCTCTGGTCGCCGATAGGTTATGGGCCCAGCAGAGTCGGAATAGAAGGTTCGGTTGTAAAAAGAAAAACCGCGTGGTTTTCTTTGTTCCCGCAGTGGAAAAAGTTTTTTTTAGAGACTATTGTTTGTCTGTGCCTTTGTGTTCCGTACCGGAAGTGAACAAAATGGCGGAAAAGTTCGCCATTCAGAAACTGAATGGCCGGAACTGGCAAACCTGGAACATCCGGATCGAAGCGCTGCTTTCCCGCGAAGACATGTGGTCCGTCGTGACGGACGCCATCCCGGTCGGGGACGCCCGGAAGCCGGAGTGGGTCGCACAGGACCGGAAGGCGCGGTCAACGATCCTGCTGTTAATTGAGGACAACCAGTTCCCGATCGTGAAGGGCAGCACCCACGCGAAGGAAGTGTACGACAAGCTGAAAGCGTACCACCTGAAAACGACTCGGTCGTTTCGAGTAAGCCTTTTGAAGAGGTTATGTTCGACGAACCTCACCGAACGCGGTGACCTCGAACAGCACGTGTTGGAGTTGGACGATTTGTTCGATCGTTTACAAGAGGCTGGCATGGACCTGGCCAGCGATGTCCGGGTGTGCATGCTGCTCCGCAGTCTGCCATCATCGTTTGACCACCTGGTAGCGGCGCTGGACCTGCAGTCGGACAAGGACCTGACGCTGGACACGGTCAAGTCCAAGCTGTCGGACGAGTACCATCGTCGGCAGGAGCGCGATGGCGGCGGTGAGCTGAAAGTGGAAAAGGCCATGCGGTCGGCCGAGCAGAAATGTGAAAAACGGTTTTATCCCATATTCCCGAATCCCACTTTCCCGAATCCCATATCCCCGAAAATCATTTCCCCGAAAATTCCACATTCCCGAAAATCATTTCCCCGAAAGTGCCATTTCCCCGAAAATCATTTTCCCGAAATTTCCACATCCCCGAAAATCATTTTCCCGAAAATTCCATATCCCCGAATGTCATTTACCTGAATGGCCATTTTACCGAACTGTCGTTTTCCCGAATTTACATATACCCGAATGGTTATTTCCCCGAAAGTTCCATTTTCCCGAATGATATTAACTTAGATATAAACTAAATTGTTTTTAGGGATATTTTTACAAAAATATGACCTTAATATTAAATTCTCCTACGTGTGTTTTTAAATATGAAAAAAAAATCAATGACCGTATTCATAAACCACGCGGAAACTTCAAGAAAGCGAGGTTTTGAGATCATCCATGTTCAATAAAAAAGATTTTTTTTGTATCGGACAATTTTCAGCAAAGCACAATTTTCCAAAACGGTATCCACGTGGTAAGGATTGCACAGCACCGAAATGATCAATGTATCAAATCGACCCTGTCGTGCTATCTTGTCGTTTGTCGCTTTTTGACGTTCCGAGAAAAATGCGTGTTAGTGTTTGACCTTGAATAAACGAAAAATAGAGCACGCTATGTAAACAATAACAATCACGTTATATTTTGTTGACCATTCTGTGCATTGTCCTGAAATTTGTTTGAATTTGGTTGCTGAGGTCCCGAGTTATAATTACAATCGTTTACGGTAGTCGGGCATGTACGTGTGTCAAACGCATTCTGATCTGAAACCTCTTTGGCCAGTTGTCTCACTTACAGCAATTTTCAGAGTGTGTCAAGTTAGCACGAGACAAAATTTTCGGTTTTTATTGAATATCTCAGAATTGAAATCGAGTTTTGGGCAATGTGAGCTGCACAAAATGGCTTTCTTAATTCAATTTGGCCCAAAATCGACGTACGACAAGTTAGCTCGAATGCGACGAAATGAGAAAAATAGGCAAATGAATTAAGCGGCACGCAGCTATTTAGATTTGTTCATTAGAAATAAGGAGCGTTCTTTTATTACGTAACGCAAAATTTGGGATTTGGGAGAAACTCAAGTGGAGCTGGAATAAAACGCTCGTAAAAATCTCGGAATTTTTTGAACGTTCAATTGTGGACATGATACTTCATTGATCGCCACTTCCCCGAACCCGGTCAGGCGGGTATGCCCGTTGCCCAGAACCGCGCGCGCGGTTCTGGGCAACGGGCATACCCGCCTGACCGGGTTCGGGGAAGTGGCGTTCGGGGAAATGGCCGTTCGGGGATATGGTCATTCGGGAAAATGATTTTCGGGGATGTGGAAAATTAGGGAAGTGGCCATTCGGGAAAATGGTTTTAGGGAAGTCGCCATTCGGGGATGTGGTCATTCGGGGAAATGGATTGTTCGGGAAATGATTTTCGGGTAAATGACATTTCGGGAAAGTGTCTTTTCGGAGATGTGGCATTCGGGGAAATGTCTTTTCGGGAATGTGGGTTTCGGGGAAATGTCATAGATTCGTGAAAAACTGTGTTATCAGTGTAAGAAGCCCGGACATTTGATGCGCAATTGTCGATTGGGCAGGAAAAACAGCGACACGCCAGCGAAGAAAGAAGAAAACGGCAGAGCCAAGGCGGCTCACAGTGACGCAAAAGCGGTCGCGTTCACGGCCGGTGACCCCGGTGACGAAAGGGCTGGCTGGGTGATCGATAGCGGCGCGAGTGCACACATGACGAGCGATCGGTCGATTTTCACCTCGCTCCGAGAGTTTGCCGGCGGCTGGATCACGCTCGCCGACGGGAAGAAGACGCAAATTCTAGGTGAAGGCAGTGTTGTGTTGTTTGGCCTAGACGGCGAAGAAGATGTGGTGAAAATAGAGGTGAAAGAGGTTAAGTTTGTGCCCGGCTTGTCAACGAACTTGATATCCGTGTCAAGCTGGCGCACAACGGCCTCAAAGTGTTCTTCGACGACGTCGGCTGCCAGATTTCGGACCCCAGCGGGCGTGTGGAGGCAACCGGAGATCGTCGCGGCGGGATGTACTTCCTGTGCCTGGCAGAAGCATCCGCAGGGCAGCACACGGAGAGTTGCCAACACCTATGGCACCGGCGGCTGGGCCATCGTGACTTGGCAGCTGCCGAACGTATCAACAATGAACAGCTGGCCACCGGGATGAAAGTGCGTGACTGTGGCAATCGGTCCGTTTGCGAGTGTTGTCTGGAGGAAATCTGCCAAAGCCCCCTTCTCGCCAGTGACCGAAAGAAATTCGACGCAGATTTTGGACATCGTGCGTACAGACTTGTGCGGCCCGATACAAATGTCAACACAACCTGTCAAGCGTTACGTCATGCACCTCATCGACGACGTCAGTCGATGCACATCGGAGGCCGTGGACAGGATCAAGGTACGGTGGACGGAGAACCGGACCTGCCGGAAGATGCAGATCAACCGTTTGGACGGAGGTAACGGATTCGACAGCAAAGAATTGAGAAAGTGCGACGCCAAGTTCATCGAGTTGAGCAACAGGAGTTCTCAAGTGGAGTTGCCAGCCGCGGGGCCGCCTGCCGTGGGGCCGCCCGCCGTCAGAGAAACAGTGGCGGGACCGCCTGCCGCGGAACGACCTGCCGCGGAAACGCCAGCTGCTGAGGAGGAGATCGAGCTGCTGCCGTGTGGGGAAAAGCTGGAAGAAGTTCCTGAAGAAGAAAATGAAGGGAACGAAACAGTGAGTGATCTTCAAGATGTTCCTGAAGAAGAGCCCGAGGATTATCCGGCACCAACCGGTGGCGCGGACGGCGCCGGCGGCGGTCGACCGAAGTGGTACATCCAGCTGCCGAAACATCTGGACAAGTACGAGGTCGGCGACATCGACCGGATCTTCCGGTGCCTACAGAGAGAGTTCGAGCTGACCAACTTGGGGGGTGCCAAGCACTTCCTGGGCATGGAGGTGAAACGCGACAACGGGTGCTACAAGGTGCGGGTGAAGAACCACATTGACAAATTGCTCACGAAGTTTGGGATGGAGCAAGCGAAAACCACGAAGTCACCCATGGACCCCGGGTACCTCAAAGCCGAAGAACCGAGTACGCCCTTTGGAGACCAGACGAAGTACCGGAGCTTGGTAGGTGGACTGATGTACATCGCCTGTACTGCTAGACCGGACATTGCGGTCGGTGCGGCAATTCTTGGGCGCAAGTTCAGCGCGCCCAATGAAGCCGACTGGACCGCGGCAAAACGTGTGCTCCGGTATCTAAAAGCGACGAGGAGTACTATCTTCGACTGGGCGGTGAGCCTGGGAAGCACTTGTTGGGCACTCGGAAGCAGACTGGGCCGGCGACCCAGGAAACAGACGCTCAACGTCCGGCTTTGTTTTCACCTTTGGAGGAGGAGCAATCTCGTGGGCAAGCCGTCAGCAACTGTGCGTCACGAAGCAGATTGCGTTGGAGTACTGTCCGACGAACCGGTTGATAGCCGATCTCTTCACCAAGCCCCTGGGACCGTTGAAGCTTGGGCAGTTCTGCGGAACGCTCGGGCTGCTGGCGTAGGCGTTGCTGCTGTCCATCGAGGAGGAGTGTGGAAATCTGCGCTGTCCACATCAAGTCTGCGCACATCCTAGGCCCTTCTGGCAACCACGATGACGACGACGACGAGCTCTCCTTCTTTGACGACTCATCGATCGTCCTCATAACCAGTTTAGCGATCAACTCGATCAGTCGTGTTTTTTACAACAAATAAACGTTAGTTAGTCTTAATGTAAATTCTCGCGTTTTCATTCTGACTTCCGACTTCTGCTTTCCTCTGGTCGCCGATAGAAACGAACAAAGCAATGACCATGGACAACGAGAACAACAAATTCTACCACAAACAGTGCCGAAAAGAATACTGTGGAAGCCAGCCGTTTGACGGAGGACTACGCCAGTCAGTTTAGTGATTTTTTTCTGAATTTTTAATATTATTATTGTGTGAATTTGTAAAAATAAGTAACGCTTGGCCAAATTATGTTTACAAATGCCAGTTAAATAAACGAGAAAAAAAATACTTCTAGCTTTAAGAAAAATGTAATTACAAATGCCGACTTGGTCTTAATCATGTCCCAGCCCTTATAAAAAAATTAAAAAAATGCAAAGTGCCAGTTACATGAATTAGGGCTCAGTCACTAACCGGAACAAGCCCCTGAATGCCCACCCAAAAGTCATTGTTGTTTATGTCTAATCCACATCTCTTTTAGCATTTTTTTTTTACTATATTTTAAAAATAAAAGACTGTGATCATAGAAAAATAGATTTTTAGTTTTAATTAACAATCAAACATATGCCAACCCGTTCTGAACAAAATCTTGAATTTCATAAAATCATTGATTCAAGGCGAAAACTTATGATTTTATAAGCGATTAAATTACTAGTAAAATGCAACCCGCGAGTTTCTCTAACTTTCATTTAAGATGTGTGCTAATTGTCAATTCTAGAATGATTCTCATTGTTTTGCAACCAAATTTCCATCGTTTTTTCATCCATATTTTTTAGTACTGTTGTTTGGAGCAGTTCTAGTACCAAATATACTGATAGCATTACAAAGCTGGTATCCTAGCTTCGAGTAAAAGGCTTGTTTGTCGATAGTGGAGAGATAAATTGTTTTCAGTTTCAAAACACCAAAGCAATGCTGCTCAGACGCCATCATTAAAAGTCGCCCAAGACCTTGACCGCGTCGACGACTATCAACAACTACCGATTCGATGAATACAGCTTCCTAAAATAGGTGAAACGAACAAATTTAGATTAACAGTATTAATAGATTGAACGCAAACGAGATGACCTGATCGGATGGGATAACAGACAGTTTGGCGTGAGCGAGAACCGTCGGTTTAGCATTTTGAGGTTCATCTTTCTCGATTAGAACCAAACTTGTGGGAAGTGTATCTTTTGATGCTTGCAAACTCCACATGCGGGCACTGAAGCTACGAGGCCATTCCGAATTAATCAGAAGAACACAATCCTCTAACAGTTCTTGATTATGATGGATTGGTACAACAGTGAGTTTACCCTGAAAGTACACGTATACAAGTATTAGCGCATACATAGACAAAGTTTGATAGAAAATACATAAAATAAACTTTTTGGTTACTTCTTTGCTAACAATTATGGTTGAGTAAAATCATCCAGGGCAAATCGGGTATGTCTGTACAAGGACAGTATTTATTTATATCTCTTGAGTCAACGAATCCACTAAAAAACATTAAATATGTATCCTACGGGTCCGGTGGCGCAGTGGTTAGCGTGGTAGCATATCACCCCAGTATGGCCAGGGTTTAATCCCAGACGGACCCGGTGGCATTTTCGAGACGAGATTTGCCTGATCACGCCTTCTATCGGATGGGAATTAAAACGTCGATCCACTAGCGTAAAAGAGGTTTTAAGTGACTCACATAACCTTCGGACGCCTAGAAATGAGTAGAAACTTGCAACAGAGACCACAAAAGACCCGGGGGTCGTTAAAGTGGATTGCTTTGCTTTTTTATGTATCCTAAATTTCACACTAAATAATCCACTTTACTTTTAGAGCTTTTAGCATTTTCAAAAATGAACTATAAAACATGAAATGGAAAAAATAATAAAGTACACATTGAATATAATTCAATTTGGTGATGGAGTTGATCATAGAAATTAAACTTCCGAGACTATTAGACTTCAATGAATGCCTTTGGTGTTAAAAATAAACTTATTAATTGGTTGGATGACAGCTATCATTATTTATATTACATGATTGCTCAACTAAAACAAAAAAAGAAGAGTTTAAGAGTTGAAATAATTTTCTTACCATTATCAACATAAATTTAGCCTGGAAATTAATTTAAAGTCAACTTCAACAGCACAAATTAAAACACCCAAATAACATTTATAAATCCCACCTCACGAAATATTTAATATCAACATTGGAATGAAACAAAGTGCGCTGACAGCAGTAAGGTGAGCATGCTCATATTCGCATATGTATATGTATGTTTTGAAAACATCACGCCATCATAACCCACTCGAAAAATAATCTGGTAAATTTGAGTGTCTGGCGCAGTCGGACGTTTGTCGATTCCTTCACGCAAAAAAAATCACGCATGTTTGAATCATAACATATTTTGTTGTTTTGACTTGACGATTTTTTGTTAAAATAACCCTCAAAACCAATTGAATCAAATCAAATTGAGTTGAATTAACTTGCTGTATTTTGTCAAACCCTTTTGGAAATAACAACAAAATTATTCACACAAAACAATCAAATGGCGTCTACACTGAAAGAAAGGCTCACAGCAACATCACATGTTTTACACGTGAATCTGCCCCATACTACTTTCCATATGAATGTCATGTGTAAATCACTTGAGTATTTTCAATCGCGCGACACGGTAAGTTCAACAGCAAAACACGTTAATTTCACGTGACGACGCACATGAATTTGCAATGCTTTTCTCATTAATGTTAAATGAATTTGTAATGTAAAACAATTGGTTTTCCACTGGTATTTAGGTGTTTCAAAAATGAATTTTATTTTTTATTTTTAATAAATTTATTTCACGCTTTTAATCACAATTATGTTTTATTTTACGAAATCAAAACTCTCTTTGGATACATGTAAATTACATAAAATCAAACACTTCACTAAACTGATTAAAATTTCACTGATACGCTGCTTTTAAGAATGCGGACCAGGTCTCGGACCAGGTTCCAAAATGACAAGTGCCCAAGACCATCTAACACTTCTTGATCCAGCAGCTGGCGGATTCGTAGCCCGCCCTTGATGTCCAGGGTGAATCTCTAGATACCACTACACCGCTTGTTTTCTTTCGTCCGGACTCCGGAGCAGATTCCGAGGAAGACCTCTGGCCGGAACCTGATCCTCTGAAAAATATTGTTAGTAAGTTTAAATCAATTGTTTGATTTTCTCTTGTTTTTACTTACCACCAGCGCACAAATATTGAAATAAAACGATGGAAATTTGCTGACAAAAGAATATTTCCTTTCGAACAGCAAGTTTCGCACCACCACCGTCCGTAGCCATCTTACAAATGAAGATTTATCGACACACGCTTTTATAATCAAATCATTTCAATCTAACGTGTTTTTCACCTCGAAATCAAAGGAAATGTCAAATGGGGCAAATCCAAGTGGATTTCATTTGAATATGAAGTGAACAGCATGCAAGAAATGAGTGAAAGGTTTTTCGATAGCAATCAGCTGATTTTTATTGATTTTCACATCCATTTCAAATGTTAAACATGTGTAGGTCAAAGGAAAAACACGTCAATTTATTGTGTTGATTTTTGGAGAATCTCACGTGAAAAAACACTTGAGATTGCAATGTTCACTGAAAGAAAGGCGCACAGCAATATCACATGTTTCACACGTGAATCTGCCCCATACGACATGACATGTGAATGTCATGTGCAAATCACTTCGAAAATTCTCATCGCGCGACGCGGTAAATTCAATAGAAAAACACGTGAACTTAACGTGGTGACACACTTGAAATTGAAATGATGTTCTTGTGATTGTTAAATGAAATTACATTCGATTTCATGTGATTTTTGGTCGTAATAAAATATATTTATTGCTTTTTAAATTTATATTTTTACACCCTTTAGCTCAATAATGTCATATAATAAAACAAAAAAAAATCACGTCACTGATCTTCTTTGTTTTCTTTCATTTTTAAAGACGATGACGACGGTGCGGATCTTGACCATTTTTTGTAAATGTTAAAAACATCAATCCTCATAGGAGTAGCAGCTCCTTCCGACCACGCCAGGATGGTTGTGTACTTTGTGGCCATCGCGGGAATCAGCACTGGCGGCAACTGCTCCCAGAACTTGTCCCAGAACGCCTTTTTTTCCTCGGCTGGCCGTATTTTTCCTAAGAAATTTAATTCCGGAACTCTATTCCCTGGAAAAGTGATGAAATATGTATTTTATTAATTACCGTTTCCATAAATAAAAGTAAATTAGTACCTACCATAATTTTTCCATTTTCTTTTTCATTTTTAAATTAGAGCTCAAACAATGAGCATTTGCTTTCTCGCCATCTTACTTTATGAAATCACTGGCTAAACATAAACATATGATTCAAACGTGACTTCTCACTTCAAAACCCAAGGAAATGTCGATTGAGGCAAATCAAATTCAATTCATTTGAATCTCACGTGACTTTCACTTCAAAATCAAAGGATAAGTCGATTGGGGCGAATCGATGTGCAATTCATTTGCATCTCACGTGAACACCATGCGAAATGAGAATGAATTTGTTTTTGGCCAGCGATCAGCTGGTGCTGAGTGATTTCCACATTCATCTCACATTAAAAGCATGTGAGAGTCAAGGGAAAAGCATGTGAAATTATCGTGTTGCTTTTTGGAGTAGCTCACGTGAAAAAGCATTTGATTTTACTATGTTGATTTCTTTCAGTGTTGGTTTCTTTCAGTGTAGGGCGTCGCGAGGGGCGACGCATATCTTTTCTGCCGGAGCCGATTTTTCGAAAAAATGCCAAACTTTGAAGGTGTGTACCGAGCTCCAGCCCAGTTAACTCAATTGGAATTCTGAAACGGAATTCAATTCGAATCGTTTACGTATTCCGTTTCAAACGCAACAACCGATTCCGTGTACGTATCGGTTGTTGCGTTTGAAACGGAATACGTAAACGATTCGAATTGAATTCCGTTTCAGAATTCCGATTGAGTTGACTGGGAGGGTGCTCCAAATTTCAATGTTATATAACTACACTGAAAGAAAGGAACATAGCAATATCACATGTTTTGCTCATGAATCTACCCCATAAAACTTGGCATGTGAATGTCATGTGTAAATCCCTTGAAAAAAATCCATCGCGTGAACCGGCAAATCTAAATTCAAAACATGTGAATATGACGTGAATGCTCACATGGCTTTTGAATGATGTACACATGATTTTCAAATGATTTTGTAGTATAAATGCAATGGCTTTCCATTGATTTTCATGTGAGCTGAATATTGCATATAATTCTCGATTTATTTTAAAATAAGTTTTACTGCGATTATAAATTTTATTCAACATGTTTTGTTTATTGATACACGAAATAAATAATAATTACAAATTATTCGAATCAAAACAACCAGACCATCGATCTTTGTTTGCACTTCACTTGTTAGTTTCTCTAAACAAAAGTGGAATAAACAGTGGGTACACGAACGGCGTCGACGGCACAGTTTACTGGTAGCAGATTCCGGTAACGCTTGTGGTGGTATCGCTGCACCAGCAGGAACCGTTACTTGAAGCCGTGAAACTGCTTGACGGCGGTTCTCGGAGGCCTCCACCGACTCTACCTTGATGATCTGGACCGAGTGCCCTTGGACACGGTGACGAGAAGCCATGTCGCCCAGCACCGCGTCACGAAACTGCCGACGGTTGTTGTGTGTTTCGGAACGCGAATCGTACCGCAGCCAGATTTCGAAGTTAACATCAAGCGTCAGTGCTGAAAAAAAAAATCAGGAGCCAACTTTTAGCCGGAGTTTTAATTCTCGAAATTTCATTGCCGAATGTTAGCATTTACGTAATTTGTCGATTTTCACTGTTTACATACTTACCAAAAAGTTCTAGTTTGATTTAATTTTAGTTTAATACACAAAAAAATATCTATTCAATTAAAGAAAACGCAAATTGGACCGTCTTCGTCCGTCGCCATCTTACGAATAAGTAATTTTTCATCAAACACCAATACATTTCAATCTCACGTGATTTTCACTATGAAATCAAGGGAAAAGTCGAATGGGGCAAATCCAAGTGAAATTCTATTGAATCCAAAGTGAAAACCAAGCGAAAAAAGAATGAAGAAAATCTCGCTTGCAATCAGCTGATTTCAAATGATTATCACATACATGTCACATGAAAAACACATCGAAGTCAAGTGAAAAGCATGGCAAATTATCGTGTTGATTTTTGGAGCAGCTCACGTGAAAAAGCACATGAATTTGCTATGTGGGATTTTTTTCAGTGTATATACCAAAAGATGCGCAAGGATCTGGCCTACACGCCAATGATGTTGGAAATAAACGCTTCAGTGACGCAACAGTTCACTCGAAGATAGTATTTAATAACTTATGGTACGTTCGTTTGAAGAGCCGGTGCGGCACTGAGTGCCGCACTCGTCGAGTGCCAGTTTTGGTTCAAACCTGGGACGGGACGGCTGGATAGAGTCTTCTTTTTGAGTGTTTACGTTTGTATTCTTCTTCTGTTTTTTGCAAGAAAATTTGTGTTCGAAAACAAATATCAAGCAATCTGTGATTCAGATAGCTTGACAATTCAAATTTTCTTGATGATGTTTTTCAACTCAGTGCTCAAGCATGCGGATGACTTTTTCTTTGGTTGAAATGTTGTTTAGTTTTCCCTCGCAGATTTTTTTTTGAATTTGGCTGTTAAAATTTGCGGTTGGACGTGGGTGGAGAATCCTGAGTTTATGTTCCATCGTTTTACGGTGGATCCGTTCATAAGGAGCTGCCGGATACAAATCACTTGAAATGGTTGGCAAATCAAAGATGAGTCAAAAAATGTTCACTTCTTTCTCCCAACTTAATACTCTAAACAGTTTCCGTCCTTGCCCTGATAAAAGTCTAACTAACAGGATATCGTTGCCAAATAAAATTACTATTACTATTACTATTACTATTTTTATGTGTTTTTATAAGTAAGTTTTTTAATTTTCATTTGGATGTGAAAAATGCAATACGATTTAAATGCGTTTTCTTACTTCAATCTAAAAAAATCCTAAAAAGCCTACAAGCGAGCCTGCAAGTCATTAAATGGGAGGGGAGATTTTTTCCTAGATCTGCTCCTGTCGTTGTCCCGTTACGCAAAGAAAGTAAATAAATCTTTCCCAGTTCCTCAAAGAGGAGCACGTCCAATTCAACGGCAATTTTTACTCAGCTTTGAAGAAAGTTAACATTCCATAGGTCGCACGCCCTAAGGTGTCAGAATCGAAAGAAATGGCTGGCAAGAATTCAAATTTGTACCAATTCATTCACTTCAAAGAGCAAAAAAGTTTGTTTTTCAATTTGTGGCAATGAGTTGAAATAAAAAAGTGCGAAAAAAATCAAATAGGCTAAACTGTGGCCATTATTTTTGTTTGCTTTTTAAATCCAGTACGATGTTGTTTCTTCACGCCACATTTTAATTTCATGGGAATCACAGGTTTAATATTGTTCAATCTAGATGACATTTCTATGTAACGCGAAAAAATAACAATAGTTTTAAATGGGCAAAAGAATAGTCAGTTCATGAAATGTATTATTTTTAAATTGAAAATGCTGATAAGTCAACATTTGGTGTATGATAGAAATAAATGCCTTTCAATTGAAAATATTTTAAACAATCTATTAATGCAATTTACAATTATTTGTGAAATTGATTTAATTTTTTTAATTTTCTCAACTCCAATTACAATACTTCTCATTTTCTCCTAATAAGAAAGGACTGGTTTAGGTTGACAGAAGCGGCCATGTTGAAAGTGGTTTAGTTTGACAATAGGTTTTTTTCTCTCTGTTTATCCCATCCCAGGTCGATATCACCCTGCTGTCACTGAGGGGGGCGCTTTGTTATGATTCGTTTTTCTTCGCCGAATGTACATGGCGCTTTTTTCTTGTTGCTTTTTTTCGTCACGAGGTTCATGTAGTCTTTTGTTTGACAGGTTGACAGGGCTATATAAACAGGGACTGCTGATGGCAGAGATTTTGTTTATGTTACTTTATTTAAAATCATGATTAAACAAACTTTACTGAAGTAACTTTTGCTCACTTTTGATGGAGAGGTAGCTTGTGCTTATTAGAAGTACTTTTAGAATATACAATATCCCAGAAAGTGTCAAAATGTACATGATGCCTTTTGAAATGTTACCGTCGACTTATCTGACACTACGCTTCGCAAACTTATCAACTCTAATGGAGCACTTCCATTCGAGCAGTTTTTGCTTTTTGCCTTCCTCACCTCACTGAGGCAAGGCTATAAAATCACTCGAAAATTGAACTTCTTAAATACGACTCCTAGATATACCTTCACGTATACCTATCGACTCAGAATCAAATTCTGAACAAATGTCTGTGGGGATGTGTGTAGACATGATTTTTTTTCCACACGATTTTCTCAGAACTTGCTGAACCGATTTTGGCCGGGTCAGCCTCATTCGATTCGTTTTGGGGTCCCATAAGACCCTATTAAAATTTATTCTGTTTAGTAATGTATTTAAAAAGTTATGCTAAGAAAAAGATATTTGTATCTACAAAAAAGGGTGATTTTTTGCATAACCTCAAAAAGGCCGGGTCTTTTTGTTTACGTGCGAGAGTCGCGCCAGATGCGAAACGCCCGGTTGCCACATTGCTTCGAATGAAAGTCTGCATGTTTTTTGGAAAAGTCTGTATCAGGTATATATATTTTTTTCATTAACTTATTTTCATTATAACTTTGTAAATATGAGGAAGGCACCAACCACCTAATGGTGGATTAAGAAACGTTTTCTACAATGTATTTATTATGGAGCGAACTGTCAAAAACTGCTCGACTGCGGGTGCTCCATTCTGAGTGTAACAAGTTGTGTTGAACGCGAGGATAAACATCCCTGAAAAATATTTTGTCGCTCTGGCACCAAATCGAAACGAGCGATTTCCACTCTCGCCGCACCTTTTCTCTCCGCCTTTTTTCTGTCAAGCTTAATAGCATCAGCGCTTGCGTGATGCCGTTGGAGATTTTGGATGATGATATTGACCACTTCTGCAGGTAAAAATAGTCATATTTTATTTTGTTTTTAATTAAATAAACAAAAAAAAGTTGGTCCATCCACCGACATGAATTTTCGTCAATCAAAACAGTATGGAGGCATCACAACAAAGTTGGCTTACACACTGATCGAGTAATATCACAGACAAACAGACATGAAAGTCGGGGTCACCAAGCTGTCCCAAAAATGTAACGAACTTTTTTTCAAATATCGAGAAGCATGGTTATTACTTTTCGGATTCCCCACCAGAGGCGCCCTTGTGCGTAGTGACAGCGTTTCAAATGACAGCTTTCATTTTCCTTGTCTGTCTGTTTTGTTCCATCGTTTCTTCCCGCCTTACACGTGCACTTCTGATTACAAAAAGATTTTTTAACTGTTCCTATTGAAATTGTTCTGCGGAATCCCGTTGTTGTTCCGATGGCCAAGCACGGGTTGTCGCCTATGAAGTGGCCATTTGAGCCGCTAACAAATTCGGTCGGTGGAATAAAAATCTCGATGATGCTCTCGTAAATGTTGAGAATTTGCTTGTTGCCGGAGCTCGTTGTTTTGGTGGTGCTGCCGGCGGGTGTTCTGAAAAAACTTGTGTTAGAATTCTGATCATCCGCTCAGTTCTTCCGATTTCACGCGTATGCAGCGTCCAAATTGTCTTCCTCTGTCTTGTCGTGCTTGTGCATCCCGTTGAGGACATACCCGCTCCCATAAGTGGTTAGATTAAATGACTCCTTACACGTCTGCTGGTTCATCTTTTACGATTCTGTCTCACATTTTTAGTGCCCTTTTCTTTTTGTTTGTTTCCTTTTTATTTTCGTTTTGCTGCTCGAGAAAATTCTCCACCGACCTAGCTACCGGATTGATCTTGGCCATCTTCTCAGATTGCCCAAATGACCCAACCCCCAATTTCTCAGTCAGAACTTGGCGCCGCTGCCTCCTACGCATGACACCTGTAACCGCCGGAATCGTGCCGAATCCTCGAGTCTCGGAACCGGGATGCTCCTGCTCTGATTGCCGAACTCGCTACTGCAAAGGCCAAGGAACCTAATGAGGGCAAAGAACTGTTGCGATCTATCAACATGCAGCGGCTGGCGGCCGAATTTGCTCCAAAATTTTAGAAATTTTAAAAATTTTAGAAATTTTAGAAATTTTTAAAATTTTAAAATTTTTTAAAATTTTGAAATTTTGAAATTTTTGAAATTTTGAAATTTTTGAAATTTTGAAATTTTGAAATTTTGAAATTTTGAAATTTTGAAATTTTGAAATTTTGAAATTTTGAAATTTTGAAATTTTGAAATTTTGAAATTTTGAAATTTTGAAATTTTGAAATTTTGAAATTTTGAAATTTTGAAATTTTGAAATTTTGAAATTTTGAAATTTTGAAATTTTGAAATTTTGAAATTTTGAAATTTTGAAATTTTGAAATTTTGAAATTTTGAAATTTTGAAATTTTGAAATTTTGAAATTTTGAAATTTTGAAATTTTGAAATTTTGAAATTTTGAAATTTTGAAATTTTGAAATTTTGAAATTTTGAAATTTTGAAATTTTGAAATTTTGAAATTTTGAAATTTTGAAATTTTGAAATTTTGAAATTTTGAAATTTTGAAATTTTGAAATTTTGAAATTTTTAAATTTTAAATTTTAAATTTTAAATTTTTAAATTTTAAATTTTTAAATTTTTAAATTTTTAAATTTTTAAATTTTAAATTTTTAAATTTTTAAATTTTTTAAATTTTTAAATTTTTAAATTTTTAAATTTTTAAATTTTTAAATTTTTAAATTTTTAAATTTTTAAATTTTTAAATTTTTAAATTTTTAAATTTTTAAATTTTTAAATTTTTAAATTTTTAAATTTTTAAATTTTTTAAATTTTTAAATTTTTAAATTTTTAAATTTTTAAATTTTTAAATTTTTAAATTTTTAAATTTTTAAATTTTTAAATTTTTAAATTTTTAAATTTTAAATTTTTAAATTTTTAAATTTTTAAATTTTTAAATTTTTAAATTTTTTAAATTTTTAAATTTTTAAATTTTTAAATTTTTAAATTTTTAAATTTTTGAAATTTTGAAATTTTGAAATTTTGAAATTTTGAAATTTTGAAATTTTGAAATTTTTGAAATTTTGAAATTTTGAAATTTTGAAATTTTGAAATTTTGAAATTTTGAAATTTTGAAATTTTGAAATTTTGAAATTTTGAAATTTTGAAATTTTGAAATTTTGAAATTTTGAAATTTTGAAATTTTGAAATTTTGAAATTTTGAAATTTTGAAATTTTGAAATTTTGAAATTTTGAAATTTTGAAATTTTGAAATTTTGAAATTTTGAAATTTTGAAATTTTGAAATTTTGAAATTTTGAAATTTTGAAATTTTGAAATTTTTGAAATTTTGAAATTTTGAAATTTTGAAATTTTGAAATTTTGAAATTTTGAAATTTTGAAATTTTGAAATTTTGAAATTTTGAAATTTTGAAATTTTGAAATTTTGAAATTTTGAAATTTTGAAATTTTGAAATTTTGAAATTTTGAAATTTTGAAATTTTGAAATTTTGAAATTTTGAAATTTTTGAAATTTTGAAATTTTGAAATTTTGAAATTTTGAAATTTTGAAATTTTGAAATTTTGAAATTTTGAAATTTTTGAAATTTTGAAATTTTGAAATTTTGAAATTTTGAAATTTTGAAATTTTGAAATTTTGAAATTTTGAAAATTTTGAAATTTTGAAATTTTGAAATTTTGAAATTTTGAAATTTTGAAATTTTGAAATTTTGAAATTTTGAAATTTTGAAATTTTGAAATTTTGAAATTTTGAAATTTTGAAATTTTGAAATTTTGAAATTTTGAAATTTTGAAATTTTGAAATTTTGAAATTTTGAAATTTTGAAATTTTGAAATTTTGAAATTTTGAAATTTTGAAATTTTGAAATTTTGAAATTTTGAAATTTTGAAATTTTGAAATTTTGAAATTTTGAAAATTTTAAAATTTTGAAATTTTAAAATTTTGAAATTTTAATTTTTAAATTTTGAAATTTTGAAATTTTGAAATTTTGAAATTTTGAAATTTTGAAATTTTGAAATTTTGAAATTTTGAAATTTTGAAATTTTGAAATTTTGAAATTTTGAAATTTTGAAATTTTGAAATTTTGAAATTTTGAAATTTTGAAATTTTGAAATTTTGAAATTTTGAAATTTTGAAATTTTGAAATTTTGAAATTTTGAAATTTTGAATTTTGAAATTTTGAAATTTTGAAATTTTGAAATTTTGAAATTTTGAAATTTTGAAATTTTAAAATTTTAAAATTTTGAAATTTTAAAATTTTGAAATTTTAAATTTTGAAATTTTGAAATTTTTGAAATTTTGAAATTTTTGAAATTTTGAAATTTTGAAATTTTGAAATTTTGAAATTTTGAAATTTTGAAATTTTGAAATTTTGAAATTTTGAAATTTTGAAATTTTGAAATTTTGAAATTTTGAAATTTTGAAATTTTGAAATTTTGAAATTTTGAAATTTTGAAATTTTGAAATTTTAAATTTTTAAAATTTTGAAATTTTGAAATTTTGAAATTTTGAAATTTTGAAATTTTGAAATTTTGAAATTTTGAAATTTTGAAATTTTGAAATTTTGAAATTTTGAAATTTTAAAATTTTGAAATTTTGAAATTTTGAAATTTTGAAATTTTGAAATTTTGAAATTTTGAAATTTTGAAATTTTAAAATTTTAAAATTTTGAAATTTTGAAATTTTGAAATTTTTATTTTTAAATTCTTGAAATTTTGAAATTTTCAAAATTTTAAATTTTTAAATTTTGAAATTTTGAAATTTTGAAATTTTGAAATTTTGAAATTTTGAAATTTTGAAATTTTGAAATTTTGAAATTTTGAAAATTTTGAAATTTTGAAATTTTGAAATTTTGAAATTTTGAAATTTTGAAATTTTGAAATTTTGAAATTTTGAAATTTTGAAATTTTGAAATTTTGAAATTTTGAAATTTTGAAATTTTGAAATTTTAAATTTTGAAATTTTGAAATTTTGAAATTTTGAAATTTTGAAATTTTAAAATTTTAAAATTTTGAAATTTTGAAATTTTGAAATTTTGAAATTTTGAAATTTTGAAATTTTGAAATTTTGAAATTTTGAAATTTTGAAATTTTGAAATTTTGAAATTTTTGAAATTTTGAAATTTTGAAATTTTAAAATTTTGAATTTTGAAATTTTGAAATTTTGAAATTTTGAAATTTTGAAATTTTGAAATTTTGAAATTTTAAAATTGGCTATGTTTGCACCCAGCGCTGGAGATGCACTAACGCGCCTTAGACTGGTTGCAACGCCCCACTCAGAGCGTTCCGTTTGAATTCCGTTTAGAATTCCGCTTGAGCGAAAAAAGTTCGATTCGAATTCTAAACAGTGTTCGTTTTAGATTCTAAACCGCATTCCGTTTCAAACGCAACAACCGGTTCCGTTTGAGTTTTCGCCGCAAATCGGTTTAAGCGGAATTCAAACGGAATCAGAACGGAATAGACGGGTAAGGTTTGACAGCTGCCCACTCAGCGCGTTCCGTTTGAATTCCGTTTAGAATTCCGCTTGAGCGAAAAAAGTTCGATTCGAATTCTAAACAGTGTTCGTTTTAGATTCTAAACCGCATTCCGTTTCAAACGCAACAACCGGTTCCGTTTGAGTTTTCGCCGCAAATCGGTTCAAGCGGAATTTAAACGGAATCGAAACGGAATGGACGGGTTGCTTTTGACAGCTGCTTCTTCTTCTTCTTTTTCCATTCAGGTTTTCTTTTTTTGTTGTGGTTGGACCAAAATTCAACCAAAAATAATTATTTAACTCTTTATTTTCATTTACAGCTGATTTTATTTGATTTAAATATAATTAATCGCAAAATCAAACGCTTCCCAACCCCGGCTTCCCCTTTGTTTTTTATTTTTTAAGATTAACAGTAAACATATTGCTTTTAATAGATTGCGATTCAGTACACTCCGTTTCCCCTGTATCGATCGGAACTTCTTCATCGTTGGATTCCGGGACCGTGAACCTTGACCTTTGTGTACCGGTGGTGCTAGCGCCACTGCTCTACCCGGAGGACTCTCCGACAGCGACGAAATAATCTTAGAAACATCCTGCGCTGATATCTTCCGGCCGCCAACCTTCAGCATGTGGTTCCTGCAGTCCTCGAGCGAGCCCGTAAACGTGTAGCCGATCTCCACCACCAGACTGCCCCAGGCAGTGTCTATTACGGACGACCGCACCAGTGACTGGGAGTTGGCTTTGACCGCTTCGACCGAAACCGGTACACCGGTACACGCTCCCGCGGAAAGTCCCGACACAGCTGCTGCACAAAGCGCGCTTACGTCGAGTCGGCGAGTCCGAATTCCGGGGTGACGTCGTTGAGACTTCCCTCCTGGCTGGATTGGCTTGGTTCTGCAAAAGAAAGCCGACTCACGGCGAAGGACGCTCTCGTGAATCTAAAAAAGAAAGAAAACTCCAGATTAATCCAGTCCAAGTTCAACATAGTAGAATCTTGCGATGCCTGCCGGGCCGGCAAAATTTTCAAAAAGCGAACAAAGTACGTACTTGGCGTGCTTCTGGAAGAGGATTTCCTCGGGGGCAAACACGGCCGCGGCACCGACTCCGGCGGCAGCCAAACCATTCAGCTTCGGTGTTTGGCTCGACACGTTCCACGATCGGAACGGGCTTCAGCTTCTCCAACGTGGCCAAACCCACCGAGGGCAGTAAGCCGGACGAAAAGGCTACCGCCGATGACGAGGACAAACCGTCCAAGATGAAGTTCACGCCGGTCAAGGAAAAGGCAGCATCTTCTTCAAATTTTCTAGCACACACTTTGACATGTTTGACATTTGTCACACTCACACATTAAAAAAAACCGCTTCGGCGAAACGCGGCGAAATGTCACCGAAGTTCGGCCGTACACCAGCAGGTGTCGCTAATGTGCCAAATGGCTCAAACGGAATCGAAACGGAGTCAACCGGAGATTCCGTTTAGAAAATTTCGAAACAATTTTCGAAGCGGAATTCGAAGCGGAATGAACCCGTCATGCGGAAAACGGTTTGATTGGGTGCTTCTTCTTCTTGTTTTTTTTTCTGATTTTATTTTTGTTTTTATTAGATTAGAATTCATTACTGTTTTAGCCAAGGTTTTAACTGTTTGGCCTATCTTAGGCAATTTTTATTAATATATAAAAATTAATCGAGAAAAAAACTCCCCACCATGAATCCCCATGTTTTTAATTACAAAAAAAATGTAAGTTTCACAACATATTACACTGAAAGGAAATTGTTGTCCAGACCGCACCTCTGAGGAATCGCACCGCTGAAGTCTGTTGGCCGCGTCGACGTTGCTGAACTGAGGACCAAATCACCGGATCAGATGCTCCGAGGATCGCGGAAAACCGTCGAGCAAGGTGACTTCCGCTAGAGATGAAATTTTCCTGCCTTGACCATTGTATGATCGGATGGTTCTCGTCCGCAGTTCTTCCGCTCTGGTCCACGCTGTGCCGCTGGGCGCTGGCATACGGTGTCTGCACTTTATCGTTGTCATGGCTATCGAAGGTCATCTAGGAACGTCCTCTTCGGTGTACTGAGATCCTCCTTCTTGGTACAGGGAACTTAGGAAACATCGGCGGCCATGGATTACTCCCAACCAGCTAGACGGCTTCAAATTCCATTGCTTCGTCAGCCGACTGATCGAACCGCTCGAGTTGCGAGATGTCCACGCTGTGAGGACCGAAGCTGGAAAAAGGTAGCTGGGATTAGAAGGAAGTTTTGCTTGGGAGGTAGTTTACTTACAGATCTTCTTCCTGAATGGGGTAGGTTGGCGTTGTTGCTCAGCGGCAGTACGGAACACTTTAGCGTGCCACAATCGGGTCAACGAGAAGAAGGTTCGGAAGGAACGTTCTCCTCGAGCACGGTCTTGGAGATGAATTTGACGGCGATCCTGTCGCTTTTCAGGGTTATTGCGGTTCCGGTTAAAGTGTTCTCCCCGCTGTCTGGGGGGTTCTTGCCGATGGTTTCCACCTCGCTCAGGCTCATTTCGGTCGAAATCCGGTTACTGCGGGAAGAACTTGTACTCCTTGAACAGGTTCCGCAACATGCACTGATAGACTTGACCTCAGATCTCGGGGAAACTCGCCTGTCCCGCACCGGCCATGTTCCGCTTGTCTCCGGTTGGTGTTTGCGGCAGACGGCTAATGTTTCCAACGGTTCCAGTCGGCGGCATTGACATCAACGGGAACGGGCTGTTTGAGGGGACACCGGTCAGCAGTCGCGAAGGTGATGCCGGAGTCGATACCAGATTGCCAAGGGCACTTCCAAAGCTGAAAACACTGTTTTCAGGAGCTTCCAGGTTCAACCCAGCCATGTTCGAGGCCAATCAGGACAGCGATTCAACAGAAGGTCCCGGGAAGATCTGACCTCCCAGCGCAGAAGCGGTGAAGTGTGCTTCCAGAACACGATGCTAGCGCAGCACTCCCGTTGGCGGTTGTTGCTGCTGTACCAGTAGATTGTACTGCGACATTCCCATGATGACTTCGGTCAAGTCGGGGCTAACATTTCCCACGCAAACTTGCAGACACGTTAGGATGGTACTAGCTTTTGGTCCGCCTTCAGCTTCTTCTCCAACATCTCTTCTTGGGCAGCTAACGTGTCTCGTACAGTTTGCCTTGCTCCGATCGCCGCGTTGTCGCCATCACCTTAACGATTGCTTGCATTCAGCTGTTTTGATCTGCCACTGAAGTCCATCGTACAGGCCCTGCACAGCGAGGTTAAAGTCTTGATTTTCGTCCACCAGCTTTAATTTCATCCTGTACACGTTCGAGTTAACGGCACCGACACAACGACAGTCCTCCTGCACCCACATCCCGTCGATAACCTCGGCGACCTCCACCGCGACTAAAGTTACGCCGATCCTGCTCTACCATCCCGGTGGTCACCTTGATCCCCAAGACGCATTCCGGTACCGCAACATCCAGAAAATTACTAAAGCAGCCTCCGATTCGGCGGTTGCCTTCTCGCGCCCTCGTTTGGCCGGAGCTGCTGCTGGATTTGGAAGGGGAAGCTGCACCTGAAAGGAGGAAGGAAGTAAAAGATTTTAATGTAGAATGCTACACCAAGTTATCTCTTTTCGGAATTAGTTGAAAAAAGATTCAACTCCCCGGTTACGCCACGCCACCACAATCACTTCCGGTTCCAGCTGCTCCTTTACCACCTCCTTGGCTCGCGCCGTTCAATTTTTGGCCTTTGTAGCAGCGACCTTAATTTGGACACGGACCGGGACCAAGATTTAACGGTCATCAAATCGACACAGATCGCCGAATCGGCCTTCAGTCCCGACGTGCACAACCGATGTGCCTGTTAACCTTGACGATCTTCTGCACCCTGGTCGGTTCCATAATCAGTTTCGCCTAAAACAGAAACCGGTGTTAAAAATTAATTTCGCAAAATCCTACTCAAACTGACCTTATCGTTCGTTCGCCCAGAGATTCTCGCTATTGGTCTGGTCCATGGCAAAAAGCGCTCTGTCCATCACTCTGCACGCCAACTCAACCTCGATCTTAGTGCCACGACTGCACCGACTCCTGAAGATGATCCGCTGAAGCGCGGGTGCTATCTGTTCTGCATGTCCGAGTTGGCCTTTTTATTTTGACAGCAGTCATCTTCAACGATGCGCAAGATGTACTTCCGGTAGAGTACTTCCACGGAATGCAACTCGCAACACTCCAGTTTGATTTGCCTCGGTACTCTAACTTCTCGAGTTCCCCGACGGCCCTTCATTTGTACGTTCACATAACGCTTGACCATGTCCTCGCCCAGCCAATCCATCGTCTTGTACCGCCTCATTATGGCCCTTGGCCACAGCCGGCACCTGCGCCAGATTCGTCGACATGCAAACGATGATGATATCCTGCGAAAACTGGACCGAGAAAAGAGGCCAGCGACCGCCGCTGCTGCTTCCGGCTGGGATGAAAAATAGGCCACAGACGCCAGAACGATAAAAAAGATGGCGGCAACGCCGGAGACACGACGGGTTTACGAAGGCGACGCGGTCCATCAAGCGCATCGGAGCAATCGCCGTTAACTAGAAGACCCGGGAGATGCTGGAGCAGCCAAAGGTCAAGCTCTTCAAGATAGCGATGCTCTTGCCAAAGAAGCGCCTCTAGGCCAGTCCGGCCAAGGCCAAATTGGCCACCACGTCCCTGCCGCTGGCGTCGGCCAAGGCAGAGTTCAGTGCCGCCAAAAGCGCCGACGAAGATTGCACAGGTTCCTGCTCTGGTGGAAATCCAGCGTTAGCAAAATGTCCATGGACCAGATCAAGGCTAAGATTAGCCGGAGCGCGCGACTGACCGAGCTGAAGATCTCACTGAACAAGATTCAGAGTGGGTCCGACAAGCTGAACAGGTCGGAGAAACGGCTGGAAGACACATGCAAGAAGCCGGTTCCATCGAGCCCGGGAACGGTGGCCAGGAATCTGAAGGAGTCGTCGGTTATTGGGTTAATGGTCCGAATCATCAGAAATGCAGCGTAACTTACCTTTTATTTCCACAGTAAAATGTTTTTTTTTCTTCGAAAAACGTGGCGCGAATGAAAACATGACCGAACAAGTTTTCCACTTTTTTCCAAACACTTTGACGTTTGATTGCCAAAAATCAACAAGAAAACCGCTTCGGCGAAACGCGGCGAAATGTCATCGAGGTTCCACCATACACCAGCAGGTGTCGCCCTTGTGCAAAAATTGCTCAAATGGAATCGAAGCGGAACCCAACCAGACAAACCGTTTAGAAAATTTCGAAGCAATTTTCGAAGCGGAATTCGAAGCGGAATGAACCCGTCAAGCGGAGAACGGTTTGATTGGGGCGGCTCTACTTAGTTCTAGCTGTTTCATTTTTTAATTAGAATTGAAACAGATCACCCGCAACGCGGAGTTGCAGTTTTATTTTTCGAGCAGTATTTTGAAACCGGAATAAAACTGCTCGACGAGTTTGTTTCAAACGTGAGACGATTTGGAACTGGAATAGAACTCAGTTTTTAAAAAAAGCAGATATATAGAGATATCCACGTATTCTTTCACACACACTATGACGCTGTGTTGATAATCATACGCACACAATTAAAAGCATTTTTTTTGAAACAACATTTAGATCAGCGCGTTGCGAGCACCGTGTTCTAGTTTCATTTCCGCCAGTTCTAAAAATTTAAAACTGCTCGCAATTTGAAACAATTATATTGTACGATCAGTTCCTAGCTGGACTCGGTCACAGGAAACGACCGGCGACTCAGTGACCGACGAAATAGGCGGCGGGCCAGATGCGGGCATAAAAATGTCAAAATCTCTTCCCCCCTCACTTCGTCTCACCATCCAGCTGCAGCTTTGTTGACAAACAAACGGAGCACGCGGTCGCATGATGGCGGCATCGAGCCAGAATTAGGGGTGATCATGTGATTAAAAATGAAAGTTTTGACAAAGAACTTTGTCCTAAGGTTTCTATACGTGGTGTCAATCCAAAATTTTCGCGAAGCGAAAACGTTACGTGACGAATTCCCCTCTCGGCAAATTTCCCCTCTTTTTGGTGCACGCCGGTTGGATGAACGAACGTTTCCCAATCAGTCAATCGAGAGACGTGAGATTGATGTATCTAAAATCACCCCCACTCCACCTCATAATTTTCGGATCGTCGACGAGCCAACAAAACTCGGCTCGGTCGGTCCCGAAAATTCATTCTATTGCTGGACGTCGACGAGAACACATCAGAAGCAGATGGCCTGGTGGCCAGGTAGCAGACGGCCTGGAGGTCTGGGAGTAGATGGCTTGGAGGCAAGGACCAGCTAAGACATGGCAGTCGCGGGAGTCGATCATTGGAACTGGCCACCACCTGGACTGGAGTGGCCGGAGGACCCAGGGATGTTCCGATGGGGGGACATTTTCCGGACCGTAAGAGTTGGGACAATATGGGTATCAAACTTTATGGTTTTTGATACCGGACATGAAATTTGACATTTTGGCAGTAGTGGCCACAATCCGGAGTGGCCGGAGGCCCCGCGGATGTTCCGATGGGGGGACATTTGTCGGACCGTAAGAGTTGGGCAATATGGGTATCAAACTTTATGGTTTTTGATACTGGACATGAAATTTGACATTTCGGCAGTAGTGGCCACAATCCGGATTGGCCGGAGGCCCCGGGGATGTTCCGATGGGGGGACATTTGTCGGACCGTAAGAGTAGGGGCAATATGGGTATCAAACTTTATGGTTTTTGATACTGGATATGAAATTTGTCATTTCGGCAGTAGTGGCCACAATCCGGAGTGGCCGGAGGCCCCGCGGATGTTCCAATGGGGGGACATTTGTCGGACCGTAAGAGTTGGGGCAATATGGGTATCAAACTTTATGGTTTTTGATACCGGATATGAAATTTGACATTTCGGCAGTAGTGGCCACAATCCGGAGTGGCCGGAGGCCCCGCGGATGTTCCGATGGGGGGACATTTGTCGGACCGTAAGAGTTGGGGCAATATGGGTATCAAACTTTATGGTTTTTGATACTGGACATGAAATTTGACATTTCGGCAGTAGTGGCCACAATCCGGATTGGCCGGAGGCCCCGGGGATGTTCCGATGGGGGGACATTTGTCGGACCGTAAGAGTAGGGGCAATATGGGTATCAAACTTTATGGTTTTTGATACTGGATATGAAATTTGACATTTCGGCAGTAGTGGCCACAATCCGGAGTGGCCGGAGGCCCCGCGGATGTTCCGATGGGGGGACATTTGTCGGACCGTAAGAGTTGGGGCAATATGGGTATCAAACTTTATGGTTTTTGATACCGGACATGAAATTTGACATTTCGGCAGTAGTGGCCACAATCCGGATTGGCCGGAGGCCCCGGGGATGTTCCGATGGGGGGACATTTTTCGGACCGTAAGAGTTGGGGCAATATGGGTATCAAACTTTATGGTTTTTGATACTGGATATGAAATTTGACATTTCGGCAGTAGTGGCCACAATCCGGAGTGGCCGGAGGCCCCGCGGATGTTCCGATGGGGGGACATTTTCCGGACCGTAAGAGTTGGGGCAATATGGGTATCAAACTTTATGGTTTTTGATACTGGACATGAAATTTGACATTTCGGCAGTAGTGGCCACAATCCGGATTGGCCGGAGGCCCCGGGGATGTTCCGATGGGGGGACATTTGTCGGACCGTAAGAGTAGGGGCAATATGGGTATCAAACTTTATGGTTTTTGATACTGGATATGAAATTTGACATTTCGGCAGTAGTGGCCACAATCCGGAGTGGCCGGAGGCCCCGCGGATGTTCCAATGGGGGGACATTTGTCGGACCGTAAGAGTTGGGGCAATATGGGTATCAAACTTTATGGTTTTTGATACCGGACATGAAATTTGACATTTCGGCAGTAGTGGCCACAATCCGGAGTGGCCGGAGGCCCCGCGGATGTTCCGATGGGGGGACATTTGTCGGACCGTAAGAGTTGGGGCAATATGGGTATCAAACTTTATGGTTTTGCCTTTCTTACTAAAGAAAGGTATAGTGTTTGCTTTTGGCTCCGACGCCAAATCAAGCTTCGTTCCCAAATCATTTCTCGAGAAATATTCATTCGAAAAATCTGCAAAAAATCATGGACGATCGATTTTCGACGCCCGATCGATTGACAATGACAGAATTCGTCTACCTCCAATATCCGAATTTTGGCGCTTAATTTACTGTAGAGCACGCGTGACGTCCGTGTGTGGTAAAAAGTGCTCAATTTTGTGGTAGGGGTTTCTCAGAGCCCACATTATGGATTTAAGCTCTCTTGGGCGCATTTGAAAGGGGATGTGCTGAACCTGAACCAGTTCCATACCAAATTTGAATTTATCCATTTTTATGGGGACTCGGAGTGTGTTTTCACCAAATCAGGCGGTTTTCAAATGAAAATTCGGTCGAAAATTGAAGTATTGAAATCGTTTATTTGTCCAAAAATTGCATTTTTCCAGCCCTACATCCTCCCAAATTTTCATCCATGTCGGTAATGTGGTTTTGATTTACAGCTTGTGGACTAATTCACTGTGAGGGGAAAAACCCTAAAAAGGTAAAGCCAATTTTCACCAAATGCCAAAACTATTCCTTTGGCATTTTATCTAATTTTTTTTCTCCACATCATAATCTAGACCATACTCGATGTTCTGAAACAAATTTGACCTCATTTGGATTTACCGTTCAGATTTTAGAAAATTTCCATTTTTGCCTTTCTTACTAATTGCCTTTCTTACTAAAGAAAGGTATAGTGTTTGCTTTTGGCTCCGACGCCAAATCAAGCTTCGTTCCCAAATCATTTCTCGAGAAATATTCATTCGAAAAATCTGCAAAAAATCATGGACGATCGATTTTCGACGCCCGATCGATTGACAATGACAGAATTCGTCTACCTCCAATATCCGAATTTTGGCGCTTAATTTACTGTAGAGCACGCGTGACGTCCGTGTGTGGTAAAAAGTGCTCAATTTTGTGGTAGGGGTTTCTCAGAGCCCACATTATGGATTTAAGCTCTCTTGGGCGCATTTGAAAGGGGATGTGCTGAACCTGAACCAGTTCCATACCAAATTTGAATTTATCCATTTTTATGGGGACTCGGAGTGTGTTTTCACCAAATCAGGCGGTTTTCAAATGAAAATTCGGTCGAAAATTGAAGTATTGAAATCGTTTATTTGTCCAAAAATTGCATTTTTCCAGCCCTACATCCTCCCAAATTTTCATCCATGTCGGTAATGTGGTTTTGATTTACAGCTTGTGGACTAATTCACTGTGAGGGGAAAACCCTAAAAAGGTAAAAGCCAATTTTCACCAAATGCCAAAACTATTCCTTTGGCATTTTATCTAATTTTTTTCTCCACATCATAATCTAGACCATACTCGATGTTCTGAAACAAATTTGACCTCATTTGGATTTACCGTTCAGATTTTAGAAAATTTCCATTTTGCCTTTCTTACTAAAGAAAGGTATAGTGTTTGCTTTTGGCTCCGACGCCAAATCAAGCTTCGTTCCCAAATCATTTCTCGAGAAATATTCATTCGAAAAATCTGCAAAAATCATGGACGATCGATTTTCGACGCCCGATCGATTGACAATGACAGAATTCGTCTACCTCCAATATCCGAATTTTGGCGCTTAATTTACTGTAGAGCACGCGTGACGTCCGTGTGTGGTAAAAAGTGCTCAATTTTGTGGTAGGGGTTTCTCAGAGCCCACATTATGGATTTAAGCTCTCTTGGGCGCATTTGAAAGGGGATGTGCTGAACCTGAACCAGTTCCATACCAAATTTGAATTTATCCATTTTTATGGGGACTCGGAGTGTGTTTTCACCAAATCAGGCGGTTTTCAAATGAAAATTCGGTCGAAAATTGAAGTATTGAAATCGTTTATTTGTCCAAAAATTGCATTTTTCCAGCCCTACATCCTCCCAAATTTTCATCCATGTCGGTAATGTGGTTTTGATTTACAGCTTGTGGACTAATTCACTGTGAGGGGAAAACCCTAAAAAGGTAAAAGCCAATTTTCACCAAATGCCAAAACTATTCCTTTGGCATTTTATCTAATTTTTTCTCCACATCATAATCTAGACCATACTCGATGTTCTGAAACAAATTTGACCTCATTTGGATTTACCGTTCAGATTTTAGAAAATTTCCATTTTTGCCTTTCTTACTAAAGAAAGGTATAGTGTTTGCTTTTGGCTCCGACGCCAAATCAAGCTTCGTTCCCAAATCATTTCTCGAGAAATATTCATTCGAAAAATCTGCAAAAAATCATGGACGATCGATTTTCGTCGCCCCGTCGACAAGTTGCCAAGTTGAGCTTCACATGCAGACGCGAGCAATGCTGGCGCGTGATGCTGGCGCGTACAGAGTTTTGATACTAGATTACCCTTTTAGTGCAAGTTGCTTTATCGATTGCTCGTTCATCACACATCGCCTATCATTATTTTCTATGCTAAGCTTCAGTTAACGCAAACTAGACGCAAGCAGCTATCTGTTCTGAAGCCTCATGCTCATTCTTTTGCCTTTCTTTTTTGTTTTGCTCATTCTCTGATCGAACTCTGAGCGAACGAATTTCTGGGAAACGTCTAAGCTTCCCATGTGCCAGTGACAACGCACATCGCGGGTTTGGTTTTCTAGCTTCGGTACTAGCCTTTTTGTGTATTAGTATTTTTGTTCATCGTACCAGCGCACCACGGTGGTTTATTCGGTACGTTTGCGTTTGTCGTAGTGAAGTCCCACCGAGCGCTCAGTCGTTGTATGCTTCCCAATCCCAAAACGCCTAAATGCTTGCTTATTGAAAGCTCTCAATTTTGCCTAACGCCTAAATGACAGTTTAGTGAATTACAGTAGGCGTTTCAAAGCTTTCAAGAACATTTATGCGGCTTTACCGTTACATCGTTGTTTACAACACGGCAAATTCTCGGGTGTTGAAACACTTTCTGCCAGTTATTTTGTAACCACTTTAACGCATTGGAGCAAGACGGAATTATTTTGTTTTCTCGTTAATTTTTAATATTTTGAAAAGTGCAAAAAAACACTCAGAGAAAACGAACAATTTAGCGATATGCAGAAAACATTACGAACATCGCAAATTGTGAGCTAATTCTCTGTCTCAAAAACAATGTGTTCTAATTTAAAAAATCGAAAATGCTTTACAACCGGCCATGGCAAATGGGGCAAAAACCAGCGCTTTTCAGTTATATGAAAAAATAGAATCTATGACATTTCCCCGAAACCCACATTCCCGAAAAGACATTTCCCCGAATGCCACATCTCCGAAAAGACACTTTCCCGAAATGTCATTTACCCGAAAATCATTTCCCCGAACAATCCATTTCCCCGAATGACCACATCCCCGAATGGCGACTTCCCCTAAAAACCATTTTCCCGAATGGCCACTTCCCCTAATTTTCCACATCCCCGAAAATCATTTTCCCGAATGACCATATCCCCGAACGGCCATTTTCGAACTTCAAGGTCAGAACCGCGCGCGCGGTTCTGGGCAACGGCATACCGCCTGACCGGGTTCGAAGTGGCGATCAATGAAGTATCATGTCCACAATTGAACGTTCAAAAAATTCCGAGATTTTTACGAGCGTTTTATTCCAGCTCCACTTGAGTTTCTCCCAAATCCCAAATTTTGCGTTACGTAATAAAAGAACGCTCCCTTATTTCTAATGAACAAATCTAAATAGCTGCGTGCCGCTTAATTCATTTGCCTATTTTTCTCATTTCGTCGCATTCGAGCTAACTTGTCGTACGTCGATTTTGGGCCAAATTGAATTAAGAAAGCCATTTTGTGCAGCTCACATTGCCCAAAACTCGATTTCAATTCTGAGATATTCAATAAAAACCGAAAAATTTTGTCTCGTGCTAACTTGACACACTCTGAAAATTGCTGTAAGTGAGACAACTGGCCAAAGAGGTTTCAGATCAGAATGCGTTTGACACACGTACATGCCCGACTACCGTAAACGATTGTAATTATAACTCGGGACCTCAGCAACCAAATTCAAACAAATTTCAGGACAATGCACAGAATGGTCAACAAAATATAACGTGATTGTTATTGTTTACATAGCGTGCTCTATTTTTCGTTTATTCAAGGTCAAACACTAACACGCATTTTTCTCGGAACGTCAAAAAGCGACAAACGACAAGATAGCACGACAGGGTCGATTTGATACATTGATCATTTCGGTGCTGTGCAATCCTTACCACGTGGATACCGTTTTGGAAAATTGTGCTTTGCTGAAAATTGTCCGATACAAAAAAAAATCTTTTTTATTGAACATGGATGATCTCAAAACCTCGCTTTCTTGAAGTTTCCGCGTGGTTTATGAATACGGTCATTTGTTTTTTTTTCATATTTAAAAACACACGTAGGAGAATTTAATATTAAGGTCATACTTTTGTAAAAATATCCCTAAAAAACAATTTAGTTTATATCTAAGTTAATATCATTCGGGAAAATGGAACTTTCGGAAATAACCATTCGGTATATGTAAATTCGGAAAACGACAGTTCGGTAAAATGGCCATTCAGGTAAATGACATTCGGGGATATGGAATTTTCGGGAAAATGATTTTCGGGGATGTGGAAATTTCGGGAAAATGATTTTCGGGGAAATGGCACTTTCGGGGAAATGATTTTCGGGAATGTGGAATTTTCGGGGAAATGATTTTCGGGGATATGGGATTCGGGAAAGTGGGATTCGGGAATATGGGATAAAACCGAAAAAATATGGTTGAGTTTGGAATTGTATTATGAATGGACCATTCTTTATATTGCTATTTCTTTGAAAAAAAAAAAAAATCAACTGCCGTTAACTTCCTTTTGTAAGAAAGGCTCTATCTCACCCCAGGTGGGATTAAATCGGGTTTTTGATACTGGATATGAAATTTGACATTTCGGCAGTAGTGGCCACAATCCGGATTGGCCGGAGGCCCCGGGGATGTTCCGATGGGGGGACATTTGTCGGACCGTAAGAGTAGGGGCAATATGGGTATCAAACTTTATGGTTTTGATACTGGATATGAAATTTGACATTTCGGCAGTAGTGGCCACAATCCGGAGTGGCCGGAGGCCCCGCGGATGTTCCAATGGGGGGACATTTGTCGGACCGTAAGAGTAGGGGCAATATGGGTATCAAACTTTATGGTTTTTGATACTGGATATGAATTCAAACAAATTTCAGGACAATGCACAGAATGGTCAACAAAATATAACGTGATTGTTATTGTTTACATAGCGTGCTCTATTTTTCGTTTATTCAAGGTCAAACACTAACACGCATTTTTCTCGGAACGTCAAAAAGCGACAAACGACAAGATAGCACGACAGGGTCGATTTGATACATTGATCATTTCGGTGCTGTGCAATCCTTACCACGTGGATACCGTTTTGGAAAATTGTGCTTTGCTGAAAATTGTCCGATACAAAAAAATCTTTTATTGAACATGGATGATCTCAAACCTCGCTTTCTTGAAGTTTCCGCGTGGTTTATGAATACGGTCATTTGTTTTTTCATATTTAAAACACACGTAGGAGAATTTAATATTAAGGTCATACTTTTGTAAAAATATCCCTAAAAAACAATTTAGTTTATATCTAAGTTAATATCATTCGGGAAAATGGAACTTTCGGGAAATAACCATTCGGGTATATGTAAATTCAGGAAAACGACAGTTCGGTAAAATGGCCATTCAGGTAAATGACATTCGGGGATATGGAATTTTCGGAAAATGATTTTCGGGATGTGGAAATTTCGGGAAAATGATTTTCGGAAATGGCACTTTCGGGGAAATGATTTTCAGGAATGTGGAATTTTGGAAATGATTTTCAGGGATATGGGATTCAGGAAAGTGGGATTCGGGAATATGGGATAAAACCGAAAAAATATGGTTGAGTTTGGAATTGTATTATGAATGGACCATTCTTTATATTGCTATTTCTTTGAAAAAAAAAAAAAATCAACTGCCGTTAACTTCCTTTTGTAAGAAAGGCTCTATCTCACCCCAGGTGGGATTAAATCGGGTTTTTGATACTGGATATGAAATTTGACATTTCGGCAGTAGTGGCCACAATCCGGATTGGCCGGAGGCCCCGGGGATGTTCCGATGGGGGGACATTTGTCGGACCGTAAGAGTAGGGGCAATATGGGTATCAAACTTTATGGTTTTTGATACTGGATATGAAATTTGACATTTCGGCAGTAGTGGCCACAATCCGGAGTGGCCGGAGGCCCCGCGGATGTTCCAATGGGGGGACATTTGTCGGACCGTAAGAGTAGGGGCAATATGGGTATCAAACTTTATGGTTTTTGATACTGGATATGAAATTTGACATTTCGGCAGTAGTGGCCACAATCCGGAGTGGCCGGAGGCCCCGCGGATGTTCCAATGGGGGGACATTTGTCGGACCGTAAGAGTAGGGGCAATATGGGTATCAAACTTTATGGTTTTTGATACTGGATATGAAATTTGACATTTCGGCAGTAGTGGCCACAATCCGGAGTGGCTGGAGGCCCCGCGGATGTTCCGATGGGGGGACATTTGTCGGACCGTAAGAGTTGGGGCAATATGGGTATCAAACTTTATGGTTTTTGATACCGGACATGAAATTTGACATTTCGGCAGTAGTGGCCACAATCCGGATTGGCCGGAGGCCCCGGGGATGTTCCGATGGGGGGACATTTTCCGGACAATAAGAGTTGGGACAATATGGGTATCAAACTTTATGGTTTTTGATACCGGACATGAAATTTGACATTTCGGCAGTAGTGGCCACAATCCGGATTGGCCGGAGGCCCCGAGGATGTTCCGATGGGGGGACATTTGCCGGACCGTAAGAGTTGGGGCAATATGGGTATCAAACTTTATGGTTTTTGATACTGGATATGAAATTTGACATTTCGGCAGTAGTGGCCACAATCCGGAGTGGCCGGAGGCCCCGGGGATGTTCCGATGGGGGGACATTTGCCGAACCATAAGAGTAGGGGCAGTATGGGTATCAAACTTTATGGTTTTTGATACCGGATATGAAATTTGACATTTCGGCAGTAGTGGCCACAATCCGGAGTGGCCGGAGGCCCCGCGGATGTTCCGATGGGGGAACATTTGCCGGACCGTAAGAGTTGGGACAATATGGGTATCAAACTTTATGGTTTTTGATACTGGATATGAAATTTGATATTTCGGCAGTAGTGGCCACAATCCGGAGTGGCCGGAGGCCCCGCGGATGTTCCGATGGGGGCACATTTGCCGAACCATAAGAGTAGGGGCAATATGGGTATCAAACTTTATGGTAATTATGAATCTAGTGAATCTTACGAAATTTGGACCAGACAATGTAATCGAAAATTTCAACAACCATCTTGCAAAGTTCTTTGTCATGTGTAACATAACCACCCGCACCTTTTTTCAAGAAAAATAATATTTTTCCGACCGATTAAAAAAATTGCGAGCATGTTCAAACAATTATTCCTGATGTCGGAGAAGTGATAAAAAAGCAAAATTATAATCCATAATTTTTCTATAAATTGAATTTTTTCACTCCAACTGGGAACCCCTAGGTCTATCCACGACCGTTTCCAATGACCGTGAGAAGATGCCAGAAAATCCAGCTACGAGCTAAATCCACAATAAAACTTCGCGCTGCAGACAGTCTTAGACTGGTTGCAACGCGGCTCTACTTTGTTCTAGCTGTTTCATTTTTCAAATAGAACTGAAACAGACCACCCGCAACGCGGAGTTGCAGTTTTATTTTTCGAGCAGTATTTTGAAACCGGAATAAAACTGCTCGACGAGTTTGTTTCAAACGTGAGACGATTTGGAACTGGAATAGAACTCAGTTTCAAAAAAAAAATCAGATATATAGAGATATCCACGTATTCTTACACACACACTATGATGCTGTGTTGATAATCATACGCACACAATTAAAAGCATTTTTTGAAACAACATATAGATCAGCGCGTTGCGAGCACCGTGTTCTAGTTTCATTTCCTCCAGTTCTAAAAATTTAAAACTGCTCGCAATTTGAAACAATTATAAAACTTCGCGCTGCAGACAGTCTTAGCTCGCCTTTTCTGTTGCCTTTTCTTGCGTTCGCACTTCAGACTGCTCGATTTTTTTGACAACGAGAACTGTCAAGAGCAAATGACAGATCTCGTTGTCAAATCAGTCGAGCTGTTTGTTTTGAACTTTTCATTTTTTTCACGTTCACGTTTGTTGGCAAAAGGAACCTGTGCCGCGGAGAAAACGGTATTACGCGACTACCGGTGGCCAAGTCGGAGAAGCATCTGATAATACCGGCTTTGTTGGTACGACGACGGCGAGAACTTTCCGGTAGGGAATTTACCGGCTTTGTGGGTTGAGAGTTTTGACTGACTACTTGTTTTTTTTTCTCTTTTCAGAGAACTGCTCGCTGGTTCGGGTGGCAGCATCTTCGTCTCCCACCAGGGCCACCTCGAATTTGCCCGCGGCCATGCAGGTTTCGCTTACGAGTTACAACTAAAACCGTCGTTGATTTAGCAAGTGACGGTTGTCCAACTGCACTAAAGTCTACACAGCTCATGGCACAAAACTGCGACCTTCACCAGCAACAACACCATCATCTACGGCGGCACCAGCCGAAGCTAACCCGAGTGCCGAGCTGAAAATTTTTCCGGCGGAAACACAAAAACGGCCACGTTGCCACTTAACCGCACGACTACCATTTTCGTTTACTGCCATCAAAGTTCCCGTTCGATTATCTCGACCAGGACAAGTGAAAATCCATGAAAATCGTGCAAAATGGCCGCCACTAGAAAGGACATCGAAAAGGCCGCTACCCTTCACCGGAACCGCGTCACGCTGACCTTGCGCAATGTCCGCAGCCTGGAGAAGGTGTGCGCTGACCTGATCAGCGGCGCCAAGAAGCAGAAGCTGCGCGTTAAGGGCCCGGTTCGCATGCCGACCAAGATCCTGCGTATTACGACCCGCCTTGCGGTGATGGTTCCAAAAAGATCGCTTCCAGGTCAAGGTCACCATCGCCGACCCTTAAGCTGGATAGTTCCACCACAATTCGGAATGTGAAGCAGATTTCCGGTGATGGCCGGCGGTAGAGAGCGTAAAAGGTCCAACGCGGATATTTGAGGCCTTTGCTACTCCAGCTGGGCGTTTGCAAACACCAACACCCAAATAAACTTTTTATATTGAAAACTTTCACAAAACAAAACACAAAATGAATTCCTTCAGTGAAGCCCAGAAGGTACAAATCGCTCAAAAGGCCGGATACGTCTTCAGATTAGATAACTTCATCGGCATTGCTATTCAACTTCCCCATGTGAGTCCACCACGTGCATATAAAGAAAAGTGTTGCATGTCGATGATTTTATATTGCATGACTTTATTTTCTACTTTTACTGAATAAAAAAAAGTGCGGGAAAAGTGTAAGAGGTCTTTCCATACAATTATTAGTATTATTAGTATCGTTTTTTTGTAAACCCTATTAAATCATATTAAAATCTCGCCGTGTCGAGTTCGTTGATGTACTTTTTGAAACTGATGTCATATGCGGATCTGAGTTGAGTTGAGTCGTTCAGTGCAGATCAGGTTCCCGTACTCTGCGCCTTGTAGTTAATGAACCTTTTCGAATATTTACTCAGCTCCAACCTTTTTTTCGTTCAGCTGCTTTCTTGGCTCAAACTGCCAGACAATACTGGCACACGTGATGCACGTTCTTCAACGGCTCCGCTTCAACCTGGACTAAAACATGTATCCTGGTGGCAATCTGTGATGCTCTCCTAGTCTGGCGGTCATCAGATCATCGAAGGTCGACGACCGCAATTCAAATTCTACGCAGGTACCTGCATCTCAGCGCCCTGAAGGTTCTTGTGCTTTCGTGCAAGCTGAAGGTGCCGTGGTGGTGACAGGCCACGCAACCAGAATTTATCCTGGAAGTCCGCCGTAGACGGCCCTCCTGAACACGGTCGAGTTGCGGAAACGCGGGCTGCTGCTGGGACGCGCACAAACCACTGCCAGGAGGACGACTCTTCGGAACGCGGGCCACTGCTGGGAGGACCTTCCGGAACGCAGACGAGTTGCCGAAACACGGGCTGGCTGGAAAGTACACAAACCACTGCCGGGAGAACGAGCTGGAAACGGTTGAAAAAAACAGATAAAATAAAAACATCGTTTGGTGGAGAAGCACCGGGGGCGCTTGGACCTACGGCATATCCGGTCGACGTGGTCGCCTTCGGCCTTCGAGGCACTGCCACGAACAGCATCATGAACTTGTTGTCTCCCTTGTGACCTTGCCTGCATAGTACTTTCGGTCGGACCACCGCGCCATACAGCACAACCAATCGTCCTGGTTCACTGGCGGTTCCGGCTCTTGCTTCTTGGCGCTCTTCGAGGAGGCTTGCTTCGACTTCGGACTCGGTGCGGGTTCGCTTCATTCCTCGACCACTTTTCGGTGGTTGTTTTGGGCGTCTTCGCGTTGGAACTGCTTTGGTCCAGTTCCGCGTCCGATAGCTCATCATCCTTGCTTGATCTTGGTGAATTCCTCGATCATCAACTTGGCCCCTCGGACGGTGTGCTTAACCTTAAATAGTGGTGCCTTCGACTGACTGAAGATTGTCCCCGAACTGTCCGTTGCGCTTGAGTGTGAATCACGATGGCGCCGTGCTCCTCCTCGTCCTCCTGGTGGCTGTTGTCTACCGAGGGTCGCGTAATCTTGCTCACGCTCTCCGAGCTGATTTCGAACTGCTTCTGGATTGGGGTCGAGTTGTACACGTTGCTCGAGCTGACGGCCGCGTTCGGTGTGCTGCTTCCGTTCGAGATCAAATCCAACCATTCTGACACTCGATGCTGTCGTCCAGCACCTTGGACTCATCGGCGGCCGGCGCCGGCGGCACTTCCTCAGCGTCCGTATACAGAAACACGCCAAAATCACCGAGTTTCTTGTTGCTTTTTATTTTAACAATCAAACTGCTAGAAAAAAATCAAAACAAACACCGAGTTGCCAAACTTGAGGAAAAACTGCTCGATCTGTTTTGGCAGGGTTGCAAGATCGATTTCTTGTAGCTTTTCGTTCGAGCAGAAACAAGCCGCCCTACGAGCGCTACCTAAGTAACCATCTAGCACTTAAACCCGGTCACTGTCACAGCTGCGAGTAAAAGCTAAACAGTTTTTACTTCAGCACTAAGGGCATCTCCACCGCAGGGACCTAATTGCGTTGCAAAGCTTATTTGGCACCCGCGTCAAGCCCACCGCGGTACTTGTGTGAGAGCTAATTTAGGTTCGAGTTCATCCGTGTTCATCCGAATCTAAACAAAACTCAGGTTAGCTCCGGGATCTACCGGGAGCAAATCGTCTGACGGATTGTTTTTTTCAAGCAAAACAATGTAATTAGGCCAATGTGAGTTTGTAAACAAAGAGTTTATCCTGCTCACGTCAGTAAATGTTTACATTAGGAGTGATGATTGATTTTTCGGTTTCAATACTTCGAGTTTGGAGATATTTTCCCTCCTGTGCAGCAAATTACGTATGAAAAATTACTTTTGACAATCTGGGGCGATGCAGTTTAGTTTTTTAGGTCAGATTGGGGCTGTGTTTGATAAATTTTGGTCAACGCATTGTCGATCAACTGCTGGACATGCAAGAGACAAGTCATTTGTATTAAGTAAAAAGCAAAATTCAAGCAAAAAAACGAAAAAACGAAACTGTTGGCACTACGCCCCCCGGGGCATGGCCTTCCTCTAACGTGGGATTTCTGCTCCAGCGCCTCTGACGAGACAGGAGAAACCGGGACCGACGTTTTACTTCACCATCCGATAGAATAAGCATCCGAAGGATAAGGCGGGAATCGAACCCGCGTCTCATAGCATCATCGGGATCGGCAGCCGAAGCCGCTACCCCTGCGCCACGAGACCCACTAAAATTCAAGTCAAAACATCAAGCAAAACATTTTAAATAAGCCAATGCGGATTTGAAAACATGCAATCCTGATCTTTTATTCCTAATTTCTTGAATTCTAAAATTCTTGAATTCTTGAATTCTTAAATTCTTAAATTCTTAAATTCTTAAATTCTTAAATTCTTAAATTCTCAAATTCTCAAATTCTTAAATTCTTAAATTCTTAAATTCTTAAATTCTTAAATTCTTAAATTCTTAAATTCTTAAATTAAATTTTAAATTCTTAAATTCTTAAATTCTTAAATTCTTAAATTCTTAAATTCTTAAATTCTTAAATTCTTAAATTCTTAAATTCTTAAATTCTTAAATTTTTAAATTCTTAAATTCTTAAATTTTAAATTCTTAAATTCTTAAATTCTTAAATTCTTAAATTTTAAATTCTTAAATTCTTAAATTCTTAAATTCTTAAATTCTTAAATTCTTAAATTTAAATTCTTAAATTCTTAAATTCTTAAATTCTTAAATTCTTAAATTCTTAAATTCTTAAATTCTTAAATTCTTAAATTCTTAAATTCTTAAATTCTTAAATTCTTAAATTTAAATTCTTAAATTCTTAAATTCTTAAATTCTTAAATCTTAAATTCTTAAATTTAAATTCTTAAATTCTTAAATTCTTAAATTCTTAAATTCTTAAATTCTTAAATTTAAATTCTTAAATTCTTAAATTCTTAAATTTAAATTTAAATTCTTAAATTCTTAAATTTAAATTCTTAAATTCTTAAATTTAAATTCTTAAATTCTTAAATTCTTAAATTCTTAAATTCTTAAATTCTTAAATTCTTAAATTTTAAATTCTTAAATTTTAAATTCTTAAATTCTTAAATTCTTAAATTTAAATTTAAATTCTTAAATTCTTAAATTCTTAAATTCTTAAATTTAAATTTAAATTCTTAAATCTTAAATTCTTAAATTTAAATTCTTAAATTCTTAAATTCTTAAATTTTAAATTCTTAAATTCTTAAATTCTTAAATTCTTAAATTCTTAAATTTAAATTTTAAATTCTTAAATTTTAAATTCTTAAATTCTTAAATTTAAATTCTTAAATTCTTAAATTCTTAAATTTAAATTCTTAAATTCTTAAATTTAAATTCTTAAATTTTAAATTCTTAAATTCTTAAATTCTTAAATTCTTAAATTCTTAAATTTTAAATTCTTAAATTCTTAAATTTAAATTCTTAAATTCTTAAATTCTTAAATTCTTAAATTCTTAAATTTTAAATTCTTAAATTCTTAAATTCTTAAATTCTTAAATTTAAATTCTTAAATTCTTAAATTTAAATTCTTAAATTCTTAAATTTAAATTCTTAAATTCTTAAATTCTTAAATTCTTAAATTCTTAAATTCTTAAATCTTAAATTCTTAAATTCTTAATTCTTAAATTCTTAAATTTTAAATTTAAATTAAATTTAAATTCTTAAATTCTTAAATTCTTAAATTCTTAAATTCTTAAATTCTTAAATTCTTAAATTTTAAATTCTTAAATTCTTAAATTCTTAAATTCTTAAATTCTTAAATTCTTAAATTCTTAAATTCTTAATTTTAAATTTAAATTCTTAAATTCTTAAATTCTTAAATTTAAATCTTAAATTCTTAAATTCTTAAATTCTTAAATTTTAAATTCTTAAATTCTTAAATTCTTAAATTTTAAATTCTTAAATTCTTAAATTCTTAAATTCTTAAATTCTTAAATTCTTAAATTCTTAAATTCTTAAATTCTTAAATTCTTAAATTCTTAAATTCTTAAATTCTTAAATTCTTAAATTCCCAAATTTTTAATTTCTTCAATTTTGAAATTCCTGATTTTGAATTCATTTTTTTTTATTTTTGATAAAAATAGTGTTTTTGAAAGTTAGAATTTCGGGTTTTTCGTAAATTTGTATTTTCGAATTTCTTAATTTCAGAGTTTTAAGCTTTTGGAATTTCGACTTATAATTTCTGATTATTTTTTTAAATTGTTGAGCTCTTGAATTTATAATTTTTTAATATTAAAATTATTATTCAATTCTGCATATTTTTTATTTTGAATTTGCAAATTTAAGATTTTTTATTATTGAGTTTTTTAGTCAGAAAATAGATATTTGTATGATAATTGTCAAGTTTTTTTCACTCTGGTTTACTTCATTTCGATCCCGTCCGTGTGGATCAATTGGACAGCGCACTGGACTCACAATCCAGAGATTACTGGTTGATGGCCGACATGTGGGCCGACAGCTATAAAGGCAACTTCTTTTTTAACTCCATTTCGACCAAAAAACTATATCTGTCCTTTTAATTTCTAAACTCTGCATTTTGAGATTCGGCGGGGATTTTCAATATTTTTATATCGAAAACAAGATTATTAAAACGTTTGTGATTTTCAGTCGCATTCAAAAAGAAAAATTCCAATTCTTTGTTTTTTTCATTAGAACATATTGCAAACAAGCAACGCGGGAAGAAACGTCAAACGCCACTTTTCGTTTTTGTTACTTTTTAGTTGCGTACCGCTTAAGAAAAATCTTTTCGTGGCCCTTTCCCGTTTCTTGGGCGTTTTTTTATATGGTGTTTTGCGTATCACCCTTTAGTTACGGTACAACTATTCAACAACTATTCTTATATTAAACATAGGTGGCTGATTATTTTTTATTCAAAAATACAAAAAATGATAAACTCAAAAAAAAATCAATTAAATAAAGTCGTTTTGAACCAAATTACTCATTTCTTTAATATTCATGAAAGTTTGATAATCAAAATAAATGCATCTTCAACCAAAACAAATACAAATAATTCAAAAAATCGCTGAAAAATTTAGCCACCTTCAGCTCGGGGACTTCTCGAGCACCTATCTTGGCTACTCGCTGAATGAACTCGAAGGCTAATTTAGCTTTAGCTTTGCTACCCACGGTGCGAAAGTTGGGGTGCAAACATGTCGGTAGCAAATCGGATGAACTCTTTTAAAAATTTGAAAATGATATTTTATTGATGTAAGCAAACAATTAGGACATATAATGCAATTGAAAGCATGTTCTATCATACAAGAACATAGTTTCATTGATTTTGATCAACAAAACGGCTAAAATTGGAAAATGAATAAATTAGATCCCCGCGGTGGGCTTGATTCAGTAGCCAAATTAGCTCCCAGCGGTGCGGAAACGTGTATTAGCTACGGAGCAAAGCTAAAACTGGGGATCCAACCGATAGGTTTGCCACGCAATTAGATCTCTGCGGTGGAGATGCCCTAACAGCTACTATAGTGCTGAATCCAGGTTTTTAAGCGAAGATGGCGTTCGAATGTTGAACGTCCCAAATGTCAAAATCGCGCAGTAGCACCAACATTAGAAAAAAAATGTGGCTGTCATGCCATGGCACACTTTTTTCGTAATGTTGGTACCACTGCGTGATTAAAAACCTGGATAGTGGCCGCTTTTGGACTTTACTCGGCTGACTAAGGGCTGGCCTCGACTGTTTCTGTCCACCCCTGCGGTAAACGTAAAAAAAAGTGTATCTATCTCCCTCTTCCCCGCCTTGTCCCTACACACTCTCAATTCTATTTTTGGTTTGCCCACAGCTGCTTTACCGATTAAGTTATTTTTGTAATGTTGGTTTGCTGCTTATTCCAGAAGTGATGAAGTTGACGTCGCCGATGTGGTGGTTGTTCCTGAGCCCGTGTCCTCACGGCTATATGAGGAGTCGTTCTAAGATCTGATTACAAGGATTCATGTACTTCATATGAATGGACATATACTTCTTTTTATTGAAATTTCTTGACATCACATAAATGCTTATAAAACTAATGTCTCCATTTTAATGAAAGAGAATTTACTCTATTTTTACATTTATTTGCCAAGCACGTCACACGAAAACCAAAACAACTCCCTCCCGGTTTAGGGTAGCAACCTAGCTCATTCTCCGTTGTTGACGATGCCTTCGACGGTGCATCTAAATCTGTCCTATCTCGGTGCCACTGCCTTTGCACTTCCGGACTTCTTGTGGGCCAACCGCTGAAGCAACACCCGAGCGGTTGACGACGAAAACGAATCTATTTTGATTCCCATATATGAAAGATTACAATTAATTTTTGATAAAATGTATTCTCTCGGTCTAAATCAAATTAATCATGTAAACATCGTAAAAAACGCTTTTTAGATCTTCTATTCACTAACATGACCGAAGACTGCTGTGCAGAGACGCATCGAGCTCTACAGGCTCAATAAAACTCCTTACCTGCTCTGTACGGCAGAACAGAGCTAAGCTCTGTATGCAGCGAACAGAGCCAGCTCTGTATGGGGAAAAATAATATTGATTTGCATATATCTCAAAAACGATGAGTTTTAGAAAGTTGACATGTTCTAGAAAGTTGCTGGTACCAAAAGGTACTATATTATTGTCTCAGATGTCATTAAAATTTGATTGATTTTAGTTGTGCAAAACAAGAAAAAAACTATTTATTTTCTAAGATACAAGGTATAGAATATTTTTGTTTTCGACAAAGTTGCTCAGCTACCAAAAATGAACAACTCTCTCAAAGACACCAAAGCTCTATCTTCAATAGATAGGGTATTTTAACCATTAGTGAAAACTATTTTTATAATAAATACTTTTTCACAAACAATATTTTAAGCACTTAATATGAAGTTTGTAGAAACGTCTGAAGTGAAAGTCTAGAACAATTTTGATAGAGATTTTTATGTTAAATGTTCGTTAGATGGTTGAAAGAAATTTCAGATAAAATTATACAAATTTATAAAATTATATTCTTTTTATTGTACTGGTAAGTAATTATGATAAGAAACAATAAAATTATTTTACAGCTATTTTTATGTTTGTCTTGACAAAACAAATGTTTAACAAAATTACAAGTTTCGTACAACAAATTAAGATAAAAAAAAAAATTTCAAATACGCAAGTTAAAAAAATTAAAACTAAATCGTCTAACAATTATTTTAATTTTATAAAAAGAAAATCAGTTAACATCCCGCATAGTCAACAACCATACAGTCACCATTTGTCGAATGATTTTTCCTAAATGATCTTAATAATACACCAAATAGGGTGCAACTGTACATTTTACATTCCCAAACAATCTACAATTTATTAAATAGGTGTTAGGTAATGTTACAATACATTTTTACAAAATTTTTTTCGTTGATTATATTATAACCTACCCAAACTGTTCAATTATTATTTTATGTGAAGTACAATTAATAAAATATGATTTTAAATGTGAATTTTACTGCTTCACTTATTGACACATTTGAAAGTGGAGGAGCCAAAAATAAACTTTACAAATGTTTGGGAACTATGGATTTAACGGGAATGGTAAGTATATCATTATTAATGGTGAGCGTTTTTTTGTTATGTCAGGATTTGTTACCGCTTGATGATGATGTTCCTGTTGATTCTTTGTGTTGCTGCCGCCTTATCTAATTGAGCTATCTCAGTTACATTACGTTTGGCGGTTTGCTTTATTTATGAAATGTCCTCAAAATTTATCATAAATATATCTAAAAAAGTTGGTAGAACATACAAATAAATTATAACAATCACATATCGACAGTTATGTTCTGATAATGTCAATCAATTGATTAAATTATTTGATATAAAAATTATCACGAAAATAAATTAGTTTACATACAAACTATATGGTAAACAGGTATATCGTTCATGAATTGTTGAACAATGGTTTGAATTGTTGTGACTTGGGAAAATTTTGCTGAATTCAGTATATCGTTCCATGAATTGTTGAACAATGGTTTGAATTTTCCACTTAAAAAATTTTCGCTGAATTCAGGATATCGTTCCATGAATTGAAAGTATTATTTGAAATTCTATTTTTATGCTGTAGTTCAATTGCTCAATCATACAATACCTGTTTCAAATAATCCTAAGCGTTTGGCGAACAGTTATATCGTTCCATGAATTGTTGTAAATCGTTTGATTATTGGGACTTAAGAGTTTTAGCATGAGCTTCAAGTTAAATGCTACGTCGCTATCCCGATAATCAAAAATCAGAATAGTCAAACTATATTATACTAAAAAATTATATATACTTAATTATTATCATAGGTAAGTAATATATAAAAACAATAAAATTATTTTACAATTTTTATGTTTTTCTTGACAAAACAAATGTTTAACTATTTTTACAAGTTTCGTACAACAAATTAGACTAAAAATTTCAATTGTTTACAACAAATTAAATAAAAAAATTTCAAAACAAAAGTTAAAAAATTTAAAACTTTATTAAAAAACAATATAAAAATTATTTTAATTTTATAAAAAGAAAATAAGTTAACATCCCGCATAGTAAAACCATACAGTCACCATTTGTCGAACATTTTTCCTAAATGATCTTAATAATACACCAAATAGGGTGCAACTTACATTTTCCATTCCCAAACAATACTAATTTATTAAATAGGTCGTTAGGTAATGTTACAACAACATTTCAACAATGGAGTACAATTTCAGTTTGTTATATAATCCAACCATATGTTAAACGATTGGTATTTTATGTGAACTTTACCACAAATTAATAAAATATGATTTTGGATGATAGTGAACTTCAACACCAACACTTACCTCAGATTTCAGAAAACTCCCAAAAGAATAAAAATGTTACGGGCTATGAAATTGACTTTAACTATTCCAGAAAAAGTAGGCATGCTGTTCTTACCATACACCAAAAATATGTGTACTACATGTGGACTATTACTGTTCACTATAAAATGAGTCAATTGTTTGGACTACTTGGACTTATCGAAAATATTGCCCTGAAATTGCTCATTTATCATAAATGTACCAAACCATGAAAAACCACAAATAGATTATAGATCAATCGGATAAGGCGGCAGATCGTTCTGCAATGGTAAATAACATTAAATAATGGCTTATAAACATTCACCAACTATCGATAGAACTTAAAAATCAAATTTGATTATATCCAAAGTAGTTATCACAACAATTGTTTGAATTCATTTTTTGGGAAAATTTTCGCAAAATTCAGGTTTTTCCATGAATTGTTGAACAATGGTTGAATTGTTGGGACAAGGAAAATTTTCGTGAATTCAAGTTTATAAAAATATTTAATATGTATGAAAATTTATTTATTTTGCTAACAACTAATTTTCATATAGTTCAATCGACCAAAACTATTTTCAAATAATTAAGGTTTGGCGAACAGTTATATAGTTCACAATTTAATGAATTGTACAGATTGTTTGATTAATAGTTGAGTAACTTTTCAAGTTCATAGTTGAACTACGTCGGCTATGGTACCCTTATGTTTTAACAATAGCTGTTCCGAAAATCCTTACCATATGGCGAAAAGTTATATTTCTCCATGAATTGTTGAACAATTGTTTGAATCATCGGGACTTAAGAAAATTTTCGCTAAAATTCATTTTTGGCTCAATCATACAAAAACTGTTTGAAATAATACCAAACATATGAGGAATAATTATATCGTACCATTAATTGTTGTGCAATTGTTTCAATTATTAGGACTTAGGAAATTTAGGAAATTTTCCGCTTAAGTGTCTTTGACTAAATCATACCGAGTATCATAACTTTTATCATACCGGCTACAGTACTATTATGTTCTAACAATAGCTGTTTCGAACCATCCTAATCGTATGACGAATAGATACCGTTCATTAAATTGTAGGAAAAAAAATCAACCATTCGAATATGTCAAGATAAGTGTAACAATTCGGGAAATAGTACCATTTTAATTTTGTTATATGGTCGTGACATTATATCAACAATATCACAAATGGTAACCATACCAGAAATAATTTTCTTATGATTTCGACAGTTTCACCTTTGGTATTTGATTATGCGGGATGTGTTTAACCTTATAAAGATTTCAGGAAACTTTGCCATTTTATTTAATTCAACAGAAAATAAACTATAATATTCAAGCAAGATAACCATTAGAAAGTTTTAAGCTCTAAATAATCTCTATGATATTTTTTTAAATTTTGTCACCTTTTTTAAACAAAATAAGAAATTGGAATTGAATAGCAAAAACCATTTTTTCTTTATTTCTTAAGCAAGGAAATCAGTGAAGAGTTTTAAGCTCTAAATGCTCTCTATAGAAATTTACCATTTTATTACCTGTATTCTAAATATTTTTTTATTTTTCAAACAGTGAACGCAGTGAAGAGTTTTTAGCTCTAAATGCTCTCTATGGAAATTTGCCATTTTATTACCTGTATTCTAAATATTTTTTATATTTCAAACTAAGGAAAGCAGTGAAGAGTTTTTAGCTCTAAATGCTCTCTATGGAAATTTGCCATTTTATTACCTGTATTCTAAATATTTTTTTTTTATTTTTCAAATAAAGGAACGCAGTGAAGAGTTTTTAGCTCTAAATGCTCTCTATGCAAATTTACCATTTTATTACCTTTATTCTAAATATTTTTATATTTTTCAAACAAAGGAAAGCAGTGAAGAGTTTTGGCTCTAAATGCTCTCTATGGAAATTTTCCATTTTATTACCTGTATTCTAAATATTTTTATTTTTATTTTTCAAACAAAGGAACGCAGTGAAGAGTTTTTAGCTCTAAATGCTCTCTATGGAAATTTAGTAAAAACATAATCGACAATAAAATATATTATTGATTTATTTTGTCCAACTTAAATTTAATTACATAATTCAACTCAATTGATTTTAAGATTTTGTAACGGGTAAAATTAAATTTCATTCAACGAACATAGAAAACTTAATTTTATTTTCCAAATAATTGCAACAGAAAAAACTTTTTCGAGTGCTTCAATTAAACGAGTCTGTCAAGCTATTTCCATAGAGAGCATTTAGAGCTAAAAACTCTTCACTGCGTTCCTTAGTTTGAAATATAAAAAAAATATTTAGTATACAGGTAATAAAATTGCAAATTTCCATAGAGAGCATTTAGAGCTAAAAACTCTTCACTGATTTCCTTGCTTGAGAAATAAAGAAAAATGGTTTTTGGTATTTAATTTCAATTTCTTATTTTGTTTAAAAAAGGTGACAAAATTTAAAAAAGATATGATTGAGATTATTTAGAGCTTATAACTTTCTAATAATCTTGCTTGAATCTATTATAGTTTATTTTCTGTTGAATTAAATAAAATGGCAAAGTTTCCTGAAATCTTTATAAGGTTAAACATATGTTAACTGATTTTCTTTTATAAAATTAAAATAATTGTTAGACGATTTAGTTTTAATTTTTTTAACTTGCGTATTTAAAATTGTTTTTTTTATCTTAATTTGTTGTACGAAACTTGTAATTTTGTTAAACATTTGTTTTGTCGAGACAAACATAAAAATAGCTGTAAAATAATTTTATTGTTTCTAATCATTATTACTTACCAGAACAATAAAAAGAATATAATTTTATAAATTTGTATAATTTTATCTGAAATTTCTTTCAACCATCCAGACGAGAGCATTTAACATAAAAACTCTCTATGAACACTCTGCTATACTAGTTTTCACTTCAGACTAGAGGTGGGCAAAATCGCTCTTTTTTAAGAGCCGCTCATTTTCGTTCGCTCTTTAAAAAGAGCCGCTCTTTTGAACGGCTCTTTCGCTCTTTTTCAAAATTTGGATGAAAAGGGGTTTTTCAAGAATCGTGTGATTTTATAAGTTGTTTCACATTGGACTTTTATAAATTAGGCCTTAACCAAATTTTTGGAAGTTTATGTCCCGCAACTTTGGTCAAAGTCGCAAAAAAAAAATAACAAGCCATGGTTTGAACATTTTGATGAAAAAAGAGTTTTAAAATGCTTTTTACACATCCGCAGTTGTATTGCAATCATTAATTTTGAAAATATTGAAGTATTGATGAACTTTAATTTAATCCGAAAAAAATTGGAATTGGAAAATTGCTATTAATTTTAAAATTGCGTTTATTTCGGCAAGAAATTAACTTTTTATTGCTACAGTTTTTTGAAATTCAATAAATTATATTTATAACAAAAATCATGCCATATTGAAACGGTTCTTTCAACAGACCGGAGTTAAAAAAAGAACCGCGGTTCTTTTTTTTGTGAGCCACGGTACGTTCGCTCTTTTCAGTGAACCGGCTCTTTGAGCGGGTCGCTCTTTTTTTGCCCACCTCTACTTCAGACGATCTCTACCAAACATGCTTCATATTACCTGTGCGTATGACGCGGTCGCTTTGTGTTTGTCGCAAGCAGTATTTATTATAAAAATAGTTTTCATTTTTTATTTCGGTATCTATTGAAGATAGAGCTTTGGTGCCTTCGAGAGAGTTGTTCATTTTTGGTAGCTGAGCAACTTTGTCGAAAACAAAAATATTCTATACCTTGTATCTTAGAAAATAAATAGTTTTTTTTTTTCTTGTTTTGCACAACTAAAATCAATCAAATTGTAATGACATCTGAGACAATAATATAGTACCTTTTGGTACCAGCAACTTTCTAGAACATGTCAACTTTCTAAAACTTATCGTTTTTGAGATATATGCAAATCAATATTATTTTTCCCCATACAGAGCTGGCTCTGTTCGCTGCATACAGAGCTTAGCTCTGTTCTACCGTACAGAGCAGGTAAGGAGTTTTATTGAGCCTGTAGAGCTCGATGCGTCTCTGCTGCTGTGTGACAGAGGCCAAAAACCCACTTTGGAAAAACGAGGCTCATCATACAGCAATTGGGTACTAAAGCCCTAAGTCAATTTTTATGTACAACGGTAAAAAACACGATTAAAAACCATTTCTGATCACTTTTTTTTCATTTTAAAGCAAATTTTTTTTTCACAAGACAACATTTTTTCGATGGATCAACTATGGTCCCCTTAGAACGAACTGTCAAGTAGGAGCTTTCCTGTCAAGAAGGATCGCAAGGTTAATTTTTCAATATTGATTTAAAAATCCATTTTAAACTCTTTGTGGTCGTACAAAGGGTCGTTGTACTCAGAAAAATAAGCTATATCGCTGGAAACAATAATATCAGCAATCTAAGCTTCATTTTAGGACCCAATTGAATTTTCACTTTTGTGCACATGGCTTGCAATTGGGTACTAAAGCCCTATGCCAATTTTTATGTACAACGGTAAAAAACACGATTAAAAACCATTTCTGATCACTATTTTTCATTTTAATGCAAAATTTTTTTTTGACAAGACAACATTTTTTCGATGGATCAACTATGGTCCCCTTGGAACGAGCTGTCAAGTAGGAGCTTTTCTGTCAAGAAGGACCGCGAGGTTAATTTTTCAAAATTGATTTAAAAATCAATTTTTAACTCTTTGTGGTCGTACAAAGGGTCATTGTACTCAGAAAAATAAGCTTTATCGCTGTAAACAATAATATCAGCAATCTAAGCTTCATTTTAGGACCCAATAGGCGTTTTGTTGTTCTAACGCGAAGTGAGCTACCCCTCGGGTTGATTTCATGGTTGACGACGAAAACGAATCTATTTTGATTCCCATATTAGGTGAAAGTGAAAGATTACAATTAATTTTCGATAAAATGTATTCTTTCGGTCTAAATCAAATTAATCATGTAAACATCGTAATAAACGCTTTTTAGATCTTCTATTCACTACCTTTTCCGAAGACTGCTGTGTGCAGTGTGACAGAGGCCAAAAACCAACCCTCTGGCACCGCTGTAAATGGCTAGAACGTTTGACAGTCACCAAAACCTCGAAGAGCCCACGTAGTAGTATTAGTGAAGAGCCCACGTTGTTTATCGTGGGCTCTTCACTAATACTGCTGCGTGGGCTCTGTGAGTGTAGCAGTATTGGTGTTGTCTGTTTGTTTACACCAAATCTTCAAGAAACATCTCTTTTTGTGTGTGCAAATCTGTTACGAAAAAAAGATGAGAACTGTTGCTTCCGATTGACCGGGAAGATTTGCCGGGTAGTACTGGACCGGGGACTGGCCAAGTCCCGCTGTAGATCCTTCCGAACAACTCGCTGCAATCTCCGGCAGGGATCAACCGACCAAGTGCAGAAACATCCGTGATTCCGGTGATTGTGGCGGAGCTGGTCTTTCCGAGCATCCTTCGATAACCTTCTCCGAGGGGCCACTCCCGCTATCGACTTGCACAGGGAATCAAAGGAATCGCGTGCTTGTGTAGAATCCGACCTTTTGTGGAATCACAAGAAGTTCATCGCGAAGTTGTTCGAACAAATCTGAACTTCTAACTTGCAAAACCGTCTTTATCGCAATTTCGCGGGGCATATTTATCCATAGTCTCTGGCGGATAGGGTCCTTCGGGAACTTGTGTTCAGAAATCCGTCCCGTGTCGTTATTTTTTCATGGAAATCATTTCAACATTATGAAATTATGCCTTTTTTACCCCGCGGTTTGTTTATTTTCAAATTTTGACAGCAAATGCGTTCTTCATCTTCTTTGTTGTCTTCATGTTCGCGTCGAACATTTAGGTTTCATAAACATGGCCGTCGTGACAGAGGGCTGCCAAAAACCCACTTTGGAAAAACGAGGCTTATCATACACTGAAAGAATCCAACATAGTAATCTCAAGTGTTATTTCACGTGAGTGTCTAAAAAAATCAACACGATAAATTCACATGCTTTTCCTTTGACCCACACAAATTATTCATGTCAGATAGATGTGAAAATCATTTGAAATCAGCTGATCGTTAGCGAAAAACCTTCCATCCTTTTTTTCGCATGATGTTCATCTTAGATTCAAATGAATTGCACATCGATTTGCCCCATTCGACTTATCTTATGATTTCCAAGTGAAATTCACGTTAGAATTACGTGTTATGGTTTTAGAATTGGTTTTAGATATCTTTAGCGAAAAAAAATCACAAGTAAGATGGCGACAAGCAAGAAGAATTGTCTGAAATTTCTCAGGTTCAATGAAAATTTTGCTGTAAAGAAAGTGTTTCTACCGATAAAAATATTGGAAAAGAGTTCCAAAAATCATGGTAAACATTAACTATATTGTAATCCGCTAATACCAATGTTTTAACAACTAATTTCTAATATTTTTATAGGAAATCAGAAATTCACCAAGGAAAGCTGGACTTCTGCGTGGATGTAACTCCAGGGAAACAGTAGGTGCCGGAGGACATATAGTGGCTTCCGAAGTACCTAACTAAACTACCCGCCAAGAAATTTACGAGGCAGTTGTAGCTTGTTTTAATTCCTCTGGCTGTTCGGAACGTGTCCACTATGTCCAGGTGTACTTATGCTGGGAGCTAGCAGGTGCATTACAAAGTAGAAGGAAAAGCGCTAAAGGCCGGCACAGTTGTCAACTTTAAGAGAGTTTTTGGATTTTTTTTTATTTGTGTTTTCTAAATTATAAGTGGCTAATTTGTGCTCGAAAATGTGACATTAGACTGAATACACTCAACCCCCGGTGGTTGGTCACTTTTTCGTTTGACACTTTTTTAGTTTGTACCCCGTTGGTTGGTCAAAGTCAAACTAAAAAGGGACGAACTGTCACTTTTCACACGGCGCTCACGCACACTATTAAAACAAAAGTTTGGTAGTGTGTGTGAACTCCGTGTAAAAGGTGTGTCAAACTAAAACGTGACCCCGTTCGTTTGACAACAGTTGGTGTCAAACCATCGGGGTTTGAGTGTAAAAATATTAAAAAAAAGGAACATAATTTTGTAAACACAATTTATCAACATTAACAAGAAAAAAGACAAGAATTTCACTTAATAATCATGTGTGAGGACACGTGAAGCTAACGTGATTTTAATTACAGTTGGATAAGATTTTCTCTTGATACTCATGTGTGTTGATACTTGAAGTTGACATGATTTTCATTTGAATTCGCCGTGTTACGCGATGGATATTTTTGATGTGATTCTCACGTGACATTCATATGCCAAGTCGTATGGGGCAGATTCATGTGCAAAACATGTGATATTGCCATGTGCCTTTCTTTCAGTGAATGTGAGTATCGCGGCCCATACATACAATTTGACAATCTTGCCATCAGGTTGGTACTGATGTTATAAATAAACAAAGTCGTTGTTATCACGCCAGGGCCCCGGCGATGGCCTGATATGAGCTACCGAACAACATTGGCAATATGGCGTCGTTTGTTTACAAACATGAGATTGTTTGTGGACGAACCAAAAAATTTACTTTTTTGTAAAAAAATTTATAACCATTGTGCAATAACATTAGGTCTGACAAAACAGACAAAATTTCGTTAAATTCTAGACCAGAATTTGTTTTATTATTATTTTTCAATTTCTGGAGTTTTTTGAAAAGGTCAATAAACCAAATTTTCCAGTTTTTGCTTTTGGGTGTTTTTGAAACCGCCTTGAGTCAGGGGTATTAAAAAGCACCCAAAAAGCAAAAAATGAAAATTTGGTTTATTGGACCTTTTCAAAAAAAACTCCAGATTTAAACCGCTTTTATCGCGATTCTGATCAAGATTGCACATCAAATCATCGTGCCTTTAGTGTATCTTTAGTTTTCACATTGATTCGCTTTAGATTCGTGTTTAAATTTTGAAATTTAGCATATATTAACATAAATTGCAAAATTCCCAACTTCAGCCATGTGCATTAATTTCCAAATCACCCATGCGGGAAACCGATAATAGGGTAATTCATACGTTCCAAACTGTCAAAATTCCAAAACGTCATTGCCAATCTTCGGTTCGCTGCTTTTGCTCGTGTTTGAAGTTTCGGGCCGAGACTCTGTATCACGCAAAATCCACTTAACACAGATCTGTGTAAAATTTGACACAGATTGCCCAAAACCGGGAATACACAGAATCTGTGTAAAAGCCTTGTACCGAGGGGCGCGACAATAGTAAAAAATTAAATAAATTAATTAATTAACTGCCGAAATTAACAAATTAACGAGAAATTAACGATTGTTTACGATCAAAACATTGCCACCTCTTTTTACACCACATTGACATTGACAGTTCGACCGACGACGTTCGAAGCACGATTGTTGTTGTTGTGTTTGGTGTAATTTTTTTGTTGCCAAAAAGTCGGTCTAATGGGAAAATGCTTTCTCCCGGTGGTGGTCCAATATCCAGGCGTGGTGGATACGATCGTGACGGAGAGATCACTCCGGTGGACATTCCGAAGGCGGAGGCACAACTCTGACCGTGAAGGAGGCTGCGGTGGCCGGTTTATCGATCGCAAGAATAACTGAAGTGGTGACTAAAACAATCGCGACGGCGATGGCGGCGGTGGACACCCGGATTGGCAGCAGCACCTGCAGCGGGAGCTGTCTTCCCAGGTGAGCGTTTAGTTCCGGTAGGTGATTGATTGTGTCACTAACTTCTGACTAACCAATTGAAACGTGTATAAAATTGATGTTTACTCCTTCCAGGATCAATAGCCACCCAAGGAATGGTGGCGGCAGCCTTCCCGTCGGCGAGCCTGGTGCGCTTGGTGACGATCACTTTAACTTTTATTATGTTCCGCAACAGCACCACCACCAGTTACTGGTAGTATCTGGAACAATGGCCCTCGAACAGTTCAAGAGATTTTCGGGATATCCGTCAGCCGGAGAACGACATCTTGCAGGAGCCCCCGGCCAAGGAGGGTGGAGGTGACGGTGAATAAAGAGGCCAATGCGTATTGGTGGACGCTGGAATGCCTGTGGTGGAAGAGGCGCAGCTATGATTTTAAACAGCTTTGAGCGGATGGGAAGTGAATTGTTTCAACACGGTAATACCGATATCAATTACATCAAGTACGAAGATATTCCCGTGGAGGCGATTAGCGAAAATGTTCCATCCCACAGTGGGTCTCGTGGCGCAGGGGTAGCGGCTTCGGCTGCCGATCCCGATGATGCTATGAGACGCGGGTTCGATTCCCGCCTTATCCACTGAGCTTCTATCGGATGGTGAAGTAAAACGTCGGTCCCGGTTTCTCCTGTCTCGTCAGAGGCGCTGGAGCAGAAATCCCACGTTAGAGGAAGGCCATGCCCCGGGGGGCGTAGTGCCAATAGTTTCGTTTTCGTTTCGTTTCGTTTTTTTTCCATCCCACATAAACACTTTCGATGACGATGAATTTAAGCTGGAAAAATACGACGTGTTTACGCCGGTCCAGAAGAACGCCATTCCAATTATCATGAGCGAATGCGATGTGATGGCCTGCCCCGGACAGTTCTGGAAAGACTGTCGCGTTCCTGGTCCAGATCCTTTATAAAAAAAATACAAGCATGGTGTCACTCCGCCGCCCTAGAATCGTCCCTTCAATAGTCGCAAACAGTACCCACTGAGACTTGAGCTGGCTTCGACCAGATGCGCGAGTTGAACCGTGGTTGTAACCTGGACAACATTCGCTTCCTCGTGCTAGACGAGGTTGATAGTATTTTGGAGTGCTAATAATAAAATTGTGAAAAAAATTGCTTAGAAATATAAACTAAAGTCTACAAGAACTTGTATTCATTTATCACATATTTGGAAAACTAATATTAGGTGTGATGTCCTGCTGCTGCATCCACTGCTTGTTCCGTTCGCTCTCAGATTCGCGTACACGTCGTACTCCCCGGCGCGATTCAGCTTGCCACGTTAGTGCTGCATCTGTTGGCAATTTTGCGGTTTTTGTGCTGCTGCTGATCTGGCTGCTGATTGCGATTCTGACCCTGCTGCTGCCGTTGGTGATAATGGTGCTGATTCAGCACCGGATCCTTTTGCTGAATCTCCTGAACCAGTCGCTGGTAAGAATTCGTGTAGGTCTCACTACCTGGGAAGTTCGGCGGCAGCACATTCATTGGAATTGGAGACGGAACATTCTCCAGGAGCAGGTGGAATGGCGGCAACGGGGAAACCATGTTCAACGGTGAAGAAAAGTTGTCTGCAACTGCTTGGGACCCTCCGGTGGCGGAAGCATCAAATGCTGCGCCTACTAATTGTTCATATTCAGTTCGTACCATCTAAAACAAAAATAAAATAAATTAAAACTTTTCCATCGCTCAAAAATCGTCTCCTTATTGGCACCCCTCTTATCCTCTGCGGCCCGGCTTTTCCAGCATGCTCGGCATCATTCACACGCTCAGATCCAGCTGCAACCACGTGTAGAAGTCAAAGAAATGTAGCAGCGACCTCCAATCAAACTGCATGTTTTCCGTAAAAACTCAGCGAAACTTTTATTTCTCAAAACTAAATCAAAACACAAACACTTGACAGTTGTGCGAGCGAACGCGACAAGAGGCAAATCAATGTTTTCAAAGCAGGTGTGGTGCTGTCAAATATCAAAAGACGCGGGGAATTTAATTCCTTAATATATTAAATGCGAAAATTAATACGTTAAGGCCAATGTCACGCCCCTCGCCTTGTACCCAGATGTGTGTTCAGCCGTTGTCTGTCAAATCTGTGTAATTTTGGTTAAGCAAACTGTGTAAAATTTTACCCAGATCTGTGTTAAATTTTACACAGATCTGTGTTCATTGATGCACAGAATCTGGGTAGAATATTATCATTGTTTTATAGAAAATTTCATTTTATATCATTTAATAATATAAAAAAAAGTTAATTTATTAACGTAAGTTTAAAGATTCTTGTATATACATTCTAAACTCGATTCGCGACCCAAATATTTGAACGCACCGCAGTGTCAGTTTGCTCGTGCTGCTTCCGGAACACTTCGACCGGAACCGGCTGGAAGGCGGAATGTTTGTCCACATGTTTTAGACTGGAATAAGTCCGGATACACGTTCCGCCTGGTTGAACAGGCTGCCAGGTTGGTTCCGCAGCAGGCGAGACTGTCGCTTCCGCGTTGACATCAGATGCTTGAAATGGGTCTTCTAGGATCCTGCTCCTAGTGTCTTTTTCATATCCCCGACACGTTTATAGCCGGAATGTAAAAAATCTGAAAGATAAATCCATTTAAACGAAATTATAATAAATAATCAAGAGTTCGAAAAACTTACCAAGTTCTCGGAACATGAAAGACGCCATCTTATGGTACGTTCGTTTGAACAGTCAGTGTGGCACTGAGTGCCGCACTCGTCGGTGCCAGTTTTGGTTCAAACGAACATTCTTCTTCAGTGTGCATAGAACTCGCATGAAACTGAAAAAATATCGAGTGCGGCACTACACGCAAAGCCGACATTAGTCTTTTAAGACTTAAAATTAGGCTTTATCGAACCTAACCGTGTTAAGTCTTTTTAAGCCTAATGATGGGTTAGTCTTTAAAAGACTAGTTTTTTTGGATTTTGCGTGCAAGTTCTCGGAACATGAAAGACGCCATCTAATGGTACGTTCGTTTGAACAGTCAGTGTGGCACTGAGTGCCGCACTCGTCGGTGCCAGTTTTGGTTCAAACGAACATTCTTTTCAGTGTGCATGGAACTCGCATGAAACTGAAAAATTATCGAGTGCGGCACTAGAGTTTCAGTTCCAAGATGGTGGCGAAACTCGTGCGGAACTAGCGCGAGTTTCTTCAAAGAAACACTTTGACAGCTCTGAGTGCGGCACTCAGTGCCGAACTAGCCATCAAACGAACGTACACTCAAAATCAGAAGTACCCTTCAAATAGGGTTTTATCTACCCTTTATCTGTCATCCCAAAGAAAAAACCCTTTTGAGGGTAACTTCCACCCTTTTTCAAGTTCACCCGTCGTCACCCTTTTGAAAAGGGTTACTACCGGTAAACTTGAAAAAAGGGTGGAAGTAACCCTCAAAAAGGGTTTTTTTTCTATGGGATGACAGATAAAGGGTAGATAAAACCCTTTTTGAAGGGTACTTCTGATTTTGAGTGTACCATTAGCAGCGTCACTGTTTTACACAGATTTGAAAGGAAAGCTGAATGATAATCTGTGTATATTTTTACACAGATCTGTGTAATAAAATTACCAGATTTGACAGCTGGAACTGTTCAGAAATCTGTGTAATTTTTTTTACACAGATCTGTGTTATGTGGATTTTGCGTGTATGAATTTAAAGAAGAAGTTCTACTATTGTTATATTTTTTAGTAAGAAAGGCTCTATCTCACCCCAGGTGGGATTAAATCGGGGTTTTTATCTGCTTTGGTTGAAATATTTTATTTAAATTACCGTCAACTGGGGTGAATTGGGACACATGGGGCGAATTGGGACAGCAGTTTCAACCATGTTAGAGCACAATATTTTGATTTTTCTGGTTGGTTTCGGATAGAACAGACTCAGACCAACAAAATGTGTACATCCATTTCCAAATTTAAAACCTTTAAGTACTCTAAACACTGCTGTCCCTATTCAGACTGTAGTCCCGATTCACCCCAGATGACGGTAATTTTATTTTTTCAGTAAAAAAAAATAAAAAAGTCTGTAAAATATTAGAGAATTCAGGATGTAGGTAGTTTTTAAATTTTGAAACTCATCATCAAGATATACTAACTTTCAGGAGTTGGACACTCAGCACGCGGTGCGTGCACTGAGTTAAAACAGTCGCGCACACCTCCAGCACCCTCGCGCACCATCACGCACCTCACGCACCCATTTGGAGAAAAAAATCCTAAAATCATGGCAACACTTCTAGAAACGTCATAATGATTTATGTTTACAAACAAACTTTGGGTTTTTTAACGTAACGAACACCCGGCGTTTGTGGAGGTCCTTGCGGAACGAAATGGTCCGGCATTCCGGAGTTTTCTGCAGACGTCATAGAAGCTGCTAAAGACGCAGGAGTACCCGGTCATCCACAATCGTGCCTTGGCCTTGCGACCACTTCCGCAGGACGAAGTTCCATATCACAGAACTGGTAGGGGAGATTAACACGTTGAATCATCCGGAGCTGGCGGCGGCCTACATGGACCAGGCGACCGCCATAATGGCATGGCACTAGCTGAACGATTTTATGCAGAGAAAGGCCGGAATATTCACTGTTCATCTGCTGCCGGGGCTGCCCAAGAATGCAAACGGCTTGAAACATGACGCAGATTGTACCCAGCGCCAGAAGCAGCCTTTCGCACCGAAGTCCAATCAGCGGCCATCCCGACACCACATTGGAGTTTGTTTTGCTCTGTCGGCGAAACGCCGTCACCCTTGAGGGCACCTTTATCGATTTCCAATCTGCCGAACGCCCAAGAAACCCTAGCCATCGCCGACTTCCCCGAATCCCACCAAACTCTGGCAACAACGTACTGCGATGAGACGCGCGTCATGATGTTCCGAAAGCTCTGGTCCATCTCGATCCGAAGCACATGGCCCACCGCAAGGGCGAGGACTTTGTTGTTTACCCGGGATCACGAAAAGGCCAAGGTTCAAATGAAAGCCTGTGCCGTCCATATATTGACCCGGCTACCTTTCAGGTGCTTATTGAGGAGGAGGTGCCGAAAGGGCATTCTTCCAAGGTGCTTCAACTGTGCCGTTTTTAGTTCCGGAAGGTATCTTCCGATTCCAACGAGCTCATTCTCATCAAAAACGAGACAAAACATTGAAAATGAGTAAAGACATATCTTTGGATATTTTGATAAAAATGTTTTTTTGTAACACAAAGCCGAAAACAGCTCGTAAAATCTCGAAAATCTTCATAGTAAAACATTGCACACGGCAGATTTCAAATAAAACTTTTCGGTTTGGAAAAGGAAGGGAGTTTTTTCTAATTCATGTATGAAATATTTTTTTATTTGATACTTTATTTGTTCATTTCCTGTTTCCTGAAATTCTAACTACTTTTAAACAAATCGCTTGATTTAAGCTTGTGCTTCGTCAACGTCTGCAACTTGTGTTTGCACAGCAGTATCGACGTCCAAGGTTACTGTAAGAAAGGTTGGGCTGAAAACGTGTTGGTTAAGTATTGGTAAGCAAAAAAGTGTCAACATTTGCCATGCTCCAAGTGATGACGTCACACCGCTCTCGTTTCTTATGGCTAGTATACGGAATTAAACGAAAATTTGTTTAATTTTGAATTTAACGGTGATTTTTGACAATTACTGCATTAAAAGAATAAAAAGCAGGTACATGCAGCAGTTGGAAGCATTACATAAGGATTTCTTGATTACGAAAAAATATTTAAATTGATTTAATTTGCACTGCAATGATAGTACAACTTCTGTCGCAGAGATTTGATATGTGTATTAGTTTGTTAATTATTTTTATCAAATTTAGAGACATACGGCAGCCCAACATACAAAATCCAAACTTGTTTGAAATGAAAAATAGGTCGAAAAAGCGTTGTTGATACCGTCAACTAAGGCAAATCGGGACAACGGTTTGAAAATTTGAAGCCGATGCACTTTTGTGTTGTTCTGTCTCCGTTTTAAAATAAATCAATCAAAAATCTTGAAAAACGCTACAATAACAAGACTATCGGGGTATGTGGTGCAGTGGCAAGCGTGGTTGCCTCTCACCCCAGCTGGCCTGGGTTCGGTCCCAGTCGCACCCGGTGGCATTTTTCGAGACGAGATTTGTCTGATCACATGGATGGAGAAGTAAATGTTGGCCCCGGTCTAAATCAGAGGTTAGGTCGTTAGCTCAGTCCAGGTGTAAAATTCGACTCCCTGGGTAACCTTTCTCGGTAGAGTCGCTGGTCGCCAGTTGGAATCAGGTGTATAAAGAGGTTTGGATTGCCTCACCGTTCAAACTTTTGGATACCTATTTTCGAGTAGGAATCTCGCAATAGAGAACGCCAACGTAATGCTGTAGACTCTACATTGTAGAGCGTGCAATTTATTTATTTATTTTAACAACACTATAGCAACTGTTCCAATTCGCCCGTGTGCCCCGATTTGTCCCAGATGACGGTATTCAGTTTAGTTGTTATTCCCTGTGTGAATTAAGTATATAACATAAACAAAATCAGCATCACAGCTTTGACGACCGTGCCGCCACTGTCCCGATTGTTGCCTTCAATGGTGGTTCCAATACGGCCCCAAGCGAGAAACACCAAGTACATGTTGTCTTTGTACGCCTCCAGCACTTGCACCTTGAAGTAGGAATTCTTGTCCGTTTGAATGTCAACCTTGATGAGCACACAATTGAAAATCAACTTTTTCCGCTTGTAGACGTGCGTGACTTCGCCCAGCCCGGAGTCGGAACAGACCGCGAGACTACCCTTCAGTATCAGCGTCACCTTCGACGGGACGGATGTGATGTAGATGCTCTTCGTCAATTTGAACTTTTCTTCTTCCTGCGGGATTCGGCTGCAGATCGGACCCCCAATCGTAGATGGACTTGCTCGTGATGTACGAAATCGCACCGCCGGCCTTGGCATTCTTGATGTAAACTTGCGGCACGACCTGGTTCTGCATACCTGCATGCGACTGCCCATCTTTTCAACCTTTGCTGGGGTCGAGATGATGACCGCGATCGTGTTGGTGATCTTGGAGGCCACTTTCGCGCCCAGCTTGAGGATCTTGCCCTTGAGTTGATCTTTAGGCGTTTCCGTCTTGCCAAGCATGACAAACTGCAGGTTGTAGGGTGGCGGCATCTCGCGCTTGACCTTGGGCTCTGCCCGCTTTTACTCTTTCTTGACCTTCTTCATCGTGGTGCTCAGAAACGAAGGGACGTACTTGATGATTCAATCGCTCACCACTGCCGCTTGATCTCGTCCAGAATATTGGCCGGAACGCCCGTCGGTTTGGCCTCCGCGATTAGGCTTTTGACCCACTCGGTGAGGTCACCCTCACAAAGTGGGTCCGGCTGTTAAGGCACGTACAGGCCACTGTACTTGGGGAAATGCTTCAGCGCTCCGAAGGTCAGAATATCGCAAACGCGCACCAGACATGCCTCATGTCCTTCCGCAATGTCTTCCTTGTAACTGCACTTTCCGGTAGATCGAGGGCGGCATCGGTGGCAGACGCATCGATTGCAAGACTGCGACATCCGGACTTCAGGCCCACACTTTCCGGCACATGGATCCACAAAGCTGAAAAATTAAGAGAATATGTTTAATTATTTCCAAAATCCAGTCCTAATCTTAGTTGCCTACCTGTTTTTGAAGAATTTCTTTGAATTTTGCAGAAATGGCCATAACTGCGGCACAGGTTCCTCAAAACCAACTCATAATCACCAAGACTGCCACTGAACTCAAAAGAAAAACAAACTTTGTGACGTCACTGAGTTCGTCGCCAACTGTGCACGGAGATAAAAAATGACGAAAATTGAAATTTCATGCGAAAACTGACGTTTTATTTTTTTTCTGCGTGTTCGCACCAATACAGCTTTACAAACATAGCCCAACCTGTCTTACAGTAACCTTGGGTTCGACGATTTTCCTATCAGGAATCTCCACTCTCAGGTCGTCAAACCCAAGGGGTTGGAAACTCTTAGAGCTTGAATTATTTTGTCAACCAGTATATCAAAATATATGTTAGTATACTTATTATTTCTTTTACATCTCGCCAGTATACTTACCAATATACGAAGAGTATCTTAATATACTAACAGTTTATTGCTCTTCGGTTAGTATATTAACAAGTATACTGGAATATCGTTAGTATACTCAGTATTCCTAAGTAATATTAGAGTTTCCAGCCCCTTGGTCAAACCTTTATGCTGCTGGTTGCTTCTCCGAGATCAGCGAAATGTTCAGCAAGAACAACTTTCTGAGTTGGCGGCGTGCCCTCGACCTTCCCCACAGATTCACGAGCAACTTGACCGTACTGCGAATATCCTCCGCGATCGATGCGCACACTCCGCTGATCAACCAACTAATCCCACGTTCCGCCACCGGCGTCCCGCCTCAGAACACTCTGCAATGAAAATTAAGTCAAAATCCTAAAATCTTCAAGAATTAACCTGCCAACCTACCAACTTGACCAGCGCCGCAGGATTATCTAGCCGAGCATCTCCGGCTTGGTGAAACGCAGGGAGTTACCACATTCTCGGAGTCCGAAGAGGCAAGGAAGTTTTTCATGGTGCCTGATTGGATGATGAACCCGTCCCGGTTACCACTGAAGAAGATAGCATGCGACTAGAGGACAGCATGTGGATGGAGTTGGCGCAGAACGGACGAAGAAGTAACCGACTTGCTCGCGATGATCAGGTTGAGTCTTCTCCGACGGTCTTCGAAACCGGTCAAAACAGCTGCTCGCGATTAGTTCATTTCTCTTACTGAAATTTACCGTCCTCCAACTACTCGGCCAGCAGGTGCTCGAACCGCTGCAGATGACCGTTCCGGAAGACATACCGCTGCACCGCTTTCAGGGCCTCATCGTAAAACTGGACCATGTTTTGAGTCCTTCCTTACTTTTTTTCGTTCGAGAAAGCTTCTTAAACACGGTAAACATTCTTCGATTTTGACATTTCAAAATGAAGTGGTGCCAGTTTGGCAGAGAAAATTCTATGACAGTTCCGCGTGTCAATTGAGTGCGCGCACACCGCCAGCACCATCGCGCACCCAATCGCACCATGAACACAAACGCTTGTTCAGAAAACCGTGTAGAGAGTCTAACCCCTTGCTAATTTTTTTTTTTTTTTGAAGAATAATTTTTAATTTGTCAAATGTTCTTTATCATACAATGCTGAAGTCCAATAATCATAACACCCAATATTAGCCCTCATACTTTCCGTCTTCCAAGCTCACTCCCGATATTTTGAAATGCTTTGAAGTGCCTCTTCCATCATTTCAATGACTTGAAGCAACAGTTCTATTGATAAAAACTTCCGGTGGATCAGAAACGCCTCCACGAGATGATTATTCTGTACCCCTTTTTCTCTTACGGGACCGTGGTGTAGGGGTAAGCGTGATTGCCTCTCACCCAGTCGGCCTGGGTTCGATCCCAGACGGTCCCGGTGGCATTTTTTCGAGACGAGATTTTTCAGATCACGCCTTCCGTCGGACGGGAAGTAAATGTTGGCCCCGGACTAACCCAAAAAGGTTAGGTCGTTAGCTCATTCCAGGTGTAGAAGTCGTCTCCCTGGGTCCTGCCTCGGTGGAGTCGCTGGTAGGCAGTTGGACTAACAATCCAAAGGTCGTCAGTTCGAATTCCGGGGTGGATGGAAGCTAAGGTGTAAAAAGAGGTTTGCAATTGCCTCAACAATCAAGCCTTCGGACTCCTAGTTTCGAGTAGGAATCTCGCAATCGAGAACGCCAAGGCAATGCTGTAGAGCGAATAATTTGATTTGATTTGACCTTGGGTAGAACTTTTGGTACTCGGTGTTTCATCTTCCATCTCCTTTGGAATGAACCATATCCTCCATAAGCTCGGTTCCTTCCGGTCCCGTACGAAGACCTGGCCCACCGGATTCATGCGTCTCGTCCACCTCCTCCATCGCCACGAATACCGAATTCTGAATATCTGGAACATAAGAAACTATAATTTGGCCACTTGCCCACTCCGACCGGAACCTTCCAACAGAAAAAGAAGCACAACTTACCTATCAACCGGTCAAAATCCTTCCGAAGCTCAACATCAACAATAACTGGTTCGATTCGGTTGCAATCAAGTCCAAACTAGAGACCCTAAATAGGGAGACTGGTCTAAGCTTGATAAATCGATCTGGCAACGTATGTTTTGAGCTTGACAACACTGATAAGTTTTGCTGGGCGTAAAGGCAAATGCTCGTTTGGATACGTCAAACTCGTGTCTGTTTGGGTACGTCAAATTCACTTCAACCAGTCTCCCTATTAAGGATCTCTAGTCCAAACAAGACCCACTGAAGAGAACTGTCAAACTGTTTGCGTCGACGAAAATCGTGACGTCGAAATGAAGGGAAATCGATGGAAAAAACAATGTCGGGCATGTCGAGTGTTTGTCGTACGTTTGTCGTCCTTTAGACCAATCGATATCGAAACGGTAAAATCAAAACCGCGCGACACCTTGTACGACGTGTGACATTTTTCAAACAGGGATGATGGAACTCAATATAGGCAATATAGTTTAGAGATCCTAAATAGGGAGACTGGTCGAAGTGAATTTGACGTACCCAAACAGACACGAGTTTGACGTATCCAAACGAGCATTTGCCTTTACGCCTAGCAAAACTTATCAGTGTTGCCAAGCTCAAAACATACGTTGCCAGATCGATTTAGCAAGCTTAGACCAGTCTCCCTATTTAGGGTCTCTAATATAGTTATGTATATATGTTAGTATACAGACTTTTCCAACATCCCAGTCAAATCAATCCGAATTCTGAAACGGAATCTAATTAGAATCGTATACAAATTCCGTTTCAAACGCGAACAACCGGTTCCGTGTTCGAACCGGTTGTTGCGTTTGTAACGGAATTTGTATACGATTCTAATTAGATTCCGTTTCAGAATTCGGATTGATTTGACTGGACAGCGAAAGCTCAACGCTGTTTTTTGATGGTGAGAGATTTGACAGCTCCCATACTAAATGTCTCGATTTTCATACTTTTGCAGCCGGACGTTTGTCGTGCAGTTCAGACACACTTGCCACACTTATTCTAGCCAAGTTTTGCGTAACGCCAGACGAATCTGGCGAAAATCGGGCAAAATTTCAGCCAGCTGTCTGGCAACAAAATCAATCGGTTCAATCGGTTGAACCGTGCCCGACCGGTTTGTGTCATATTCGCCAGAAATCATGGCAGAAATCTGGGGAAATTCTGTCAGATGGCTGGCGCAAGCCCCCAGACGAACGTCAGAAATGCGTCCGCCATTTCCGACCGGGATGCGTACACGTAGATAATAGAGATCCTTACCCAGTCAAATCAATCCGAATTCTGAAACTGAATCTAATTAGAATCGTATACAAATTCCGTTTCAAACGCAACAACCGGTTCGAACACGGAACCGGTTGTTGCGTTTGAAACGGAATTTGTATACGATTCTAATTAGATTCCGTTTCAGAATTCGGATTGAGTTAACTGGGTAATAGGGAGACTGGTTGAAGTGAATTTGACGTACACGCAAAACGGACACTAGGTATAAATTCCTAATTTTTAGGTATAATCGAACCTGACTGCAATAAGTTATTTTATTACTAATCGGCTATTAGTAATAAAATTACTAGTCGCGTTTTAGTACGAGAATTCCTAAATTTTAGGTATAATTGAAGAACCAATATACCTAAATTTTAGGCATTTTCTGGAAAAGTTTGGGATCCAAAATTACTTATTTTTAGGTATAATCCAAGATGGCGGACCATGATTATTACTAATTTCTAGGCATAAAAACCTAAAATTCAGGTATTTTCTGGAAAAGTCAGGGATCCAAAATAACTTATTTTTAGGTATAATTCAAGATGGCGGACCATGATTATTACTAAATTCTAGACATAAAAACCTAAAATTCAGGTATTTTCTGGAACAGTCAGGGATCCAAAATAACTTATTTTTAGGTATAATCCAAGATGACGGACCATGATTATTACTAAATTCTAGGCATAAAAACCTAAAATTCAGGTATTTTCTGGAAAAGTCAGGGATCCAAAATAACTTATTTTTAGGTATAATCCAAGATGGCGGACCATGATTATTATTAAATTCTAGGCATAAAAACCTAAAATTCAGGTATTTTCTGGAAAAGTCAGGGATCCAAAATAACTTATTTTTAGGTATAATCCAAGATGGCGGACCATGATTATTACTAAATTCTAGGCATAAAACCTAAAATTCAGGTATTTTCTAGAAAAGTGAGAGATCAAAATTACTTATATTCAGGAAGAATCCAAGATGGTGGACCACGATTATTCCTAATTTCTAGGCATAAATACCTAAATTTGAAGTATTTTCTGGAAAAGTGAGGGATCCAAAATTACTGATATTTAGGTATAATCCAAGATGGCGGACCACGAATATTCCTTATTTCTAAGAATAAATACCTAAATTTGAGGTATTTTCTGGAAAAAGTAAGGGATCCAAAATTACTGATATTCAGGTATAATTCAAGATGGCGGACCATGATTATTACTAAATTCTAGGCATAAATGCCTAAATTTTAGATATTTTCTGGAAAAGTAAGGAATCCAAAATAACTTATATTTAGGAATAATCAAAGATCAAATTAGATATTAGGTCTATTCCCGTACTGCAGAATTCTGCAGTTCTGCACGAAATCGGCAGCAGAGCGTTCCCGTACTTTTCTGCAACAAAAGTAACTTTTCTTTCAGGCAGAAATTCTGCAATGAGAGAGACAAAAGTTGCAGCAAAACCGTTCCCGTACTTTTCTGCGAGCTCTCTCTTCTCTTTCGTGTTGAAAAGTAACTGCAAGTTGGTGTGAGTACACGCTTACATAAAATTTGTATGTTGGGTTAAATCAAGCATTTTATTATTATGTAGGTGCTAGTGTAGGTGTAATAAATTTGATGTTTTATTATTACTGAATTTAAGCAGTATTTTTGAAAGGACGTTTGTATATTTGGAATTGATGGATTTTGGGGTATTTTTTTAATGTCTGGTTTTATTGAGAACTATATTTAATGTTAAGATATAGCGAATTTATTATTTTTAGAGTTAATAAAGTTTATAAGTAAATCTAGTATTACAGCACGGCTAATAACCCAACAAACAATTTGTATCATAAAAACAATTGTTTTTAAATTGTTTTTTAAAACTTTTATAAGACACAATAAATTTCAAAAAAATATTTGTTTAAGAATTGATTTTTGATCTTAAATTGCTTTTGAATAGACTAAATATGTGTGTTAAAATAATAGGTAAATGTAATTGACAAATTATAAATTGTACCTGTGACGGTGCTACCAATTTGTATTCTTATATGAACCAAAATATTGAATGTATTTTGTTGAACTTTTAATGAAGGAATCATAAAAAAGGTATTAGACTGTACCAAACAAATAATAAATATAATTGATTATATGATTGATGACCATATTTTTTTTGCTGAAACATAAGTTACGTTGTTTACACATCATATTTTATACTATTAAAAATTGATACCGATAAATTTTATTAAATTATAATAATATTATTTTATTAAATTATAATAATATTACGGTATACTTAAATTCTTAAATTCCTAAATCCTTACATTCCTAAATTCCTAAATAGAAATACACTTATTTTGGAGTCATATTTTAGGTTTGAAATGCATATTTAGAGGATTTAGAGATTAGAAATTTCACAGAGGTCTTCCCGGTCTTCGGGTAATAGAGTACAAACTATCTATTTTTTATGATTCAGTTTTTGATTTTTTTATTTACATAATTTTAAAATTTAACTTTTTTTTCAAATTATATTTTTTTAATGTTTAACTGTAGAATTAGAATTTTTAATGTTCTATTAAATATTCAAAATTTAGATTTTTTTATTTCGAATTCAAAATACCTCAAGTCTGAACTTTTATATTTCATCCTTATTTTTCTTTATTTAGATTTTTGGAAATTAAGCTTTTTTTTAATTATTTACATTTTGAATTACTTAATTTTTTAAAGCTTTGAATATGTGATTTATTTTTTTTCTAAGATAAATATTTGCATTTTAAATTTCTCAAATAGCTGATTTAATTTTTTTGAGCTTCTCAATTTAAAATAAAAATGTTTTTTTTTTATATTTTTATTTATGATTTTCTTAATTTCCGGGTTTCTAAATTTATGTGTTCCATATTTTTGAGTTTGTGATTCATTTACTTTCTAATATTTTTCAACTTTGCTGCGTCACCGTTGTTCTTCCATGTGACATCCATAATTTATTTATGTTATCCTGAATAAAAAATCCTTCAAATAGTCTGCTATCAAAACATGTATTTATGATCCCTTCTATATTAAACCTTTGTTTGTCATTTTTTTGAATTTTATTTGTTAAACGCAGGTACGTACCTGCAACTCTCATTTCTATTTTTTACCTTATGTAAAAGTTTTGAAATGTTTCTAATGAATAATTTCTACCTAAGCATAAGCATCTTTTAAATGAAATGTTGAGTTGCATAAAAAATAAGTCCCCGTTCTAGAGGTAAACTTCTTTCAATTATAATTTTTGTCAATCCCTTTTTTTAAAATAATCAAAAAAAACTTTAATACCCAATTTAAGTAAATCCACTCAACTGTGTACAATATTGCAGAAAAAGTACTGGAACGCGCCACCCAGGCAAAAGTTTTGCGGTTTCTCTCCTTGCAGAACTTCTGCAAAAGAGAGAGATGAAGAGAGCGAACTGAAAAGTACGGGAACGTACTGCAAAAAAGTGACTTATGCTGGCTGCAGAATTTTGCAGAAGTTGCAGAAATTCTGCAATTCTGCAGGTACGGGAATAGACCTATTATTCAAGAGATATGTAGGCAGAAGAAAACAATGGTTTAAATGATATAATAATATTTTTATTTACATAAAACTCAACTTTTTTATAAATGCTCTTACCTAAAAATAATTTTTTAAAGTTTTGAATATTTTAAAATTATAATATTTAAATATTTTAATATTTTAATATTTAAATATTTAAATATATTAATATATTAATATTTTAATATTTGTATATTTTAATATTTTAATATTTAAATATTTTAATATTTTATTATTTTATTATTTTAATATTTTAATATTTTAATATTTTAATATTTTAATATTTTAATATTTTAATATTTTAATATTTTAATATTTAAATATTTTAATATTTTAATATTTTAATATTTTAATATTTTAATATTTTAATATTTTAATAATTTAATATTAATATTTTAATATTTTAATATTTTAATATTTTAATATTTTAATATTTTAATATTTTAATATTTTAATATTTTAATATTTTAATATTTTAATATTTTAATATTTTAATATTTTAATATTTTAATATTTTAATATTTTAATATTTTAATATTTTAATATTTTAATATTTTAATATTTTAATATTTTAATATTTTAATATTTTAATATTTTAATATTTTAATATTTTAATATTTTAATATTTTAATATTTTAATATTTTAATATTTTAATATTTTAATATTTTAATATTTTAATATTTTAATATTTTAATATTTTAATATTTTAATATTTTAATATTTTAATATTTTAATATTTTGATATTTTAATATTTTAATATTTTAATATTTTAATATTTTAATATTAATATTTTGATATTTTAATATTTTAATATTTTAATATTTTAATGTTTTAATATTTTAATATATTAATATTTTAATATTTCAATATTTTAATATTTTAATGTTTTAATATTTTAATATTTTAATTTTTTAATATTATATATATTTCAATATTAAAATCTTTAAAGGTTTTTTTTTTCGGGTTTCGACTTAGCTGTGGCTGTTGGAAGAAATAACTTGTGCTTCGACGAAAAAGTTGAGTTTTGTAGTGAAAGTGTCATTTGTGCGTGAATTTGCCGTTTTTTCGGGAAAAGGTGGAGGCGTCGTAGAGCACAGGTCCACGACAATTATTCGGCCGTAACCGGATTTTAGCGGTGTTTCCTGAGCTGTTTCAGATCTGGCTGGAAGGAAGGGGCTGTGAAGTGTTGGGAAATTAATGTGCTTAGTGGTGATAACGTAGAATGGATGCTAGATTTGTAATTTTGTGAAATTCATTCAAAAATCCAAGATGGCAGCCTTCATAGGAAAAAAGTCGAACGGCCAGAAGAAACGAAGAGCGTGAGAGCAAGAGCATTCAAAGAGAGGGAGATTCGTATTAATGTGGGCGAGAAATTAAAAAGAGCGGGAGAGCGTTGAAGACGCAAGTATTTTGTGAGGTTTGAGAAAAAAGAGCGGGAAAGCATTAAAAGAGAGGGAGAGTTTTGGTGACTCGGGGTTCGATCTGTAGGCTGAGTGGTGTGAGAGTGTAAAATGCTCGCAGAAGAGAAAATAAGAGAAGCGAAAAAGGAGAGAGAGGCTGAGAAATCTTTGGCGAAGAGGAACAAAAAACGGAGAGCAAAAGAGAAATCGAGAGCGGATTTGGAATGGTTGGCAAGGGGGCAAGATGAAAGCCAGCCATTCAGCATGGGGTTAAGTGTGATTGAGATGACACAGACAATCGGAAGTAGTTTGGGTCTCGATATATTGAATATTGTACAATTTACGGGCTGGTTTGGTTTGTTCATGTGATTTGAGTGGAAAACAAGTGGATTTTGCGCGTGTGGATTTTCGAAGGCGGCTGAGTTTATTTGAAGAAAAGTTAAGTTCATAGGGGGAGGGCGGTTTTCTGCTTTTAAAGCACCGACACAGGGTTGAAGTGCCCCACGAAAGTCGACGTCGCTGTCATCTTCATCGCTGCAATTTGGTGAGTTCGTTTCATGCTTTTGTCTTTTTGTAATTTTTCATTTCATTTTCGTTGTATCACTGTTTAGATTCGATTGTGAGAAGTGGGACCTCGCGGTTACTTTGCATCGTGTTTTTCGGAGCCTTTTATTTGATATTTTATTTTTCAGTCCTTCTTTTATCATCGTTGATCGGAAGGCACGTCGCCGGTTTAGTTCGTTTAAGTTATTGTTTTAATTTCATCACAATCGTTTACGTGGTGTCCTGTTTTCTTTTTGTTTAAATTCGTTGATCGTAATAATTTGAGTTGGAAAAGAGTCGCGCGATTGAAAAGTTTTTTTTGTCGGCTTCGTTTCGGGCGCGTTTTTGGAGGTGAATCCCGAATGTTCATGCTGACATTTAGGATACACCTTTAGCGCGCGTTTTTGAATTTTCTGATTCGATTACCTGGCGGTTACTCTGCAACGTATTTTTTCGGAGCTTTTGTTTTTTGATTTTTTGTCATAAGTCCTTCTTTTATCATCGTTGATTTGAAGGCACGCCGCCTTTTAGTTCGTTTAAGTTATTGTTTTAATTTCATTACAATCGGTTACGTGGTGTCCTGTTTTCTTTTCTATCGATTTGATGAAGAGTAGCGTCATTTATTACTATTTTTTGAAATTTGCTCGCGTTATCTAAATTGTACAAACAGTAAAATTATACTAATAAGTCCAGCCCATAGCACTACTGCTCGGTTGGCACGCGTTCGATTAAAAACTTTTTAAATAATCAATTATTTATCTTTCCGCAGCCGGCTGCCTAAGATTTAAAATTTTCAACCGATAAACACAATGCTCATGGTCACATCACTGCCACTCGTGAATCCTGACCTCATACCCATCTACTAACCCCTCAAAACTCATGTGATACTTTGTCGGAGAAGCAGTCGATTGGGCGGTCTCTATCACTCAAGTATCGGACTAACATTCCCATCCACTTCCCGTGACTCTACCACTGGTCGTGGCCGGCGCCGGTATTGATCAGCATGATAGGGGCCTTTGAGAAGTTGCGAAGCGAGGAAAGATAGCACCCACTTATCTTCCACGGCTCGTGGATGTAACTTCTGGAGGTCCTGGTCAATAACGGAGTAGCAACTGCGGGTGGGCACCTATGCTTATGCTTATGCTTATATTTCAATATTAAAATCTTTAAATATTTTTAATTTCAGAATATTAGATTTTTTGGTTTGAGAATGTTTGAAATATAAGATTTTTAAAAATTCCCCCCCCCCCCTTCTATCTTTCTCTCTTCCTCTTCCTCTCTATATCTCGCTTGCTTTCTCTTCTATTCTCTATACTACTTTTACTCTCTCGCTCACACCCTCTCTCTTCCTCTCCCCTCGCTCTTCCCTGTCTCTCTCCATCTACCACATATTCTCTCCTTCTCTCTTCCCCCCCTCTCTCTTCTTCTATCTCTCTCTCTCTCTCTCTCTCTCTCTCTCTCTCTCTCTCTCTCTCTCTCTCTCTCTCTCTCTCTCTCTCTCTCTCTCTCTCTCTTCTCTATATCTTTTACTCTCTCTAACACCATTTCTCTCTTTCTCTCTTATACACACATTTTATCCCCCCCTCTTCTCTTGCTCTCTCTCTCTCTATCTCTCTCTCTTCCTCTCTCTTTCTTCCTCTACCCTCACCCTATCTCTCCCTCTCTCTCTCCCACATTTTCTGTCCATCTTCCCTCCCACTTTCTCTCTCCCTCTCATTCTTTCTCTCTCCTTCTCTCCCTTTCCCACTTTCTGTCTCTTTACCTCCTTTTTCTCTCCCTCTCCTCTTCTCTCTCCCATTTTCTCTGTCTTTCTCTTCCTCTACCCTACCACTCTCTCATACACACACGAGCACAAGCGCACTTTCACACACGCATACATACCCTCACGCACAGACACACACCCGCAACGCCCAACCAAACCGCCAACCTCAAACTGGATACAATTTTGGGTCGCACAATTCCCCCGGTTGGGGTTCCTTTATACTTCCCCTTTCCAGCTCTTCCCCAAACATCCGTCCTCTAGGGCACGAGAGGGAAAACGCGGCTTTTTTAATCCCGCCGGGAGTTGAAGGTTCCGTCCTCCTCCTCCTCTTCCACAAACACGCGAGCCACACTTCCTCTAATTAAGATGCTCCGGGTTCCGTTCTCTTTGGCACTCAAAAAGTGGTTCCCTTAAACAAAAATAAAAGCTACATAACTAAATCCAGCGATGCCCCGGCGGAACCTCTGCCCCATCCTGGGAGAAATGTGCCGCGTCGGATTTTGAAGAGCCGAACCTGTTCTGCAAGGGGAGCGTCCAGTTCAGGTCCAGCACACTTCGAGGGACAGAGTGTCGCCAACACGGCCCGCGTCGATCCTCGGCGGTCCCACTTTGGAACTCCGCTCGATTTGCATCTGGCCTGCCGCGGTTCGACTTGTTTGAACTTGTTCGACAACTTTTGGCCGGTCGGGTACGGCTTTGCGTTTCTGCCGACCCAGCCGGGGCTGCACCGGATCCGGGTGGCCACGTGGAAAGTTTCGTCGGCCAACTCAAAATGCATTCCCGATCGGTTCCCAGCACAAAACTTACCTTGCCACTTCCCATAATTTGAAAATTAACAGCAGCACTATGGAACACAAACTTACAGCCGCGAAATTATTTTGACATTGACATGTCAATTCGTGAATCACAATTCTTGAACTAAAAAAATCCTAAAGTTTAGGAATTTTGAAGAAGTACTTCAGTGTTCTAAAAAAATACTAAATTTTAGGAAGAAAAAAATACTAATTTTTAGGTATAATTTGACAAGCTAGAACATAAGTTCAAAAAATACTAAAAATTAGGAATTTATACCTAATGTCCGTTTTGCGTGTACCCAAACAGACACGAGTTTGACGTATCCAAACGAGCATTTGCCTTTACGCCCAGCAAAACTTATCAGTGTTGTCAAGCTCAAAACATACGTTGCCAGATCGATTTATCAAGCTTAGACCAGTCTCCCTATTTAGGGTCTCTAGTAGATAACTCTATGGTCGTACAGACTTTTCGAAAGTCAACTGGCATCTCTGAACACTAATGACATTTAGTTGTTTTATGTTGGCACGTCTGAAAAGTCACGATATTTTTAAGTTCTGTCAAATTGTTTCTCTTTTCGTTGAAGCTTTCAAGCGGGTTGGTTGTTCAAGCGTTGAAATAATAATTCAACATGGGTTTCGCTGATTTGTGGTACTCGCATCCCCGCAAATATGGACAGGGTTCTCGGTTCTGGTAAGTTTGTAGCATATTGTGTCGGCATTTTATCATAAATATTATTCAGTTGGCTTCAAATTGAAAGATTTGTTTGCCAACTAAGTGCCACCACGCATCCATGATGTATCATTGATTTGTGCCATATTTTTCATTTTATCCGCAGCCGGGCTTGCTCCAACAATCATGGAATGATCCGCAAGTACGGTCTCAACATATGCCGTCAGTGCTTCCGAGAATACGCCAAGGATATTGGCTTCCGGAAGGTAAGCCCGCACTGCCTTGTAAACATCCCTGTGAACATAACCTCAAAATACTCCCTCTGTCATTACAGCTGGATTAAACTGACAACGCCATGGAAGTGCACTCACTTTTAATTTCCCATATTACCACGGGATGGTTGGCAGTTTGAAATATACCTGAAACATCTGAATAAATCTTTCTGGGTAAATATTTGTGAGTAAATTGTGTGTATAATCCGAAAATTCCTCCAAATGGCTCAATTATTTGAAAAGTGTTAATTTGGGGTTTTTGGTTTGGAGTGCATAACAAAACCAGAGTTTTTTTTAAAAGGTCTAATAAACTATACAGTTATTAACGTGCGCATGTATTGCCTATACATACACGTAACAAAGTGAGGTTAAATTTTGTCCGGCCAGCAAAATCAAATGGTGCGCTAGTGTGTGTACGCGAAACGTCATAAAGCTCTATTGTCTTTCATATGTTTATAGCACTTATTAAAAAAAAACTCTAGAAAAGAACTCCGGGTAGTATAATAGTTTTGAACAATCAAGGGTTTTACCAAAATCCATAATCGAATTACACGAACTGTTAAATCGTATCGAAAGGTTCCTATATGAAGTCTTTTAATCTTGATCGTATTCTGTCTTACAGAATTGTCATTTGCCCCTATTCAGACTATAGTTTGTACGATTTGTACTTTTTGTCAGTACGGTCATCTGGAGCGAATGAGGTTTTACGCCGACACGATTTGGTGGTTAGAAAGGAGTGCACTGTTTACATGGACTTAGCACAGTTCGATGCGGTCGTCGATTTTGTTTCGGGGAAATTGGGTCCTAAAATTAAGCTTATATTTGTGATATTGCCGGGAACCGTGATGTAGGGGTAAGCGTGATTGTCTCTCACCCAGTCGGCCTGGGTTCGATCCCAGAAGGTCCCGGTGGCATTTTTCGAGACGAGATTTTTCTGATCACGCCTTCCGTCGGACGGGAAGTAAATGTTGGCCCCGGACTAACCTAAAAAGGTTAGGTCGTTAGCTCAGTCCAGGTGTAGAAGTCGTCTCCCTGGGTCTCGGTGCAGTCGCTGGTAGGCAGTTGGACTAACAATAAAAAGGTCGTCGGTTCGAATCCCGGGGTGGATGGGAAGCTAAGGTATAAAAAGAGGTTTGCAATTGCCTCAACAATAAAGCCTTCGAACACCTAGTTTCTAGTAGGAATCTCGCAATCGAGAATACCAAGGAGCAATTCTCTAAGATTTCGGTCATTCGATTTTTTTATATTTTTTTATCGGGCTGAAACTTTTTTGGAGCCTTCGGTATGCCCAAAGAAGCCATTTTGCATCATTATTTTGTCCATATAATTTTCCATACAAATTTGGCAGCTGTCCATACAAAAATGATATGTGAAAATTCAAAAATCTGTATCTTTTGAAGGAATTTTTTGATCGATTTAGTGTCTTCGGCAAAGTTGTAGGTATGGATATGGACTACACCGAAAAAAATGCATACACGGTAAAAAAAATTGGTGATTTTTAATTTCACTTTTTGTAACTAAAACTTGATTTGAGCATGAGCATGAGCATGGTTGACTGCCAATGAGCTGCTACTCCGTTATTGACGGATCAGCTGAAGTTAAACAATGAATCAAAAATGATCAGTGGGAGCCAACCATCCGTTCACTGTTTAACCTCTGAAGATCCCTACTTTATTAGTCAATATCGGCGCCCTCCCAAGAAGCCTGCAGTTCAACGAAAGGGAGGAATGTTAGTCCGATAGTTGAAGTTGCAACCTCATCAAGCACACAGTTTTTCGCTATATACTTGTTGATACCGCTTTAGACCGTTGAATCCACAGCATCTCCTTCAAGCATCACATGATTATTATTTTTTTGGGTTAGTAGGATAAGGTATTGGCTTTTCGATGCCTCCCGAGCTACGATGCTATGGGGAGGACTTTCTTAACAAACCCGTCGGCGAGCCTTCTGAGCAACGATGCTATGGGAAGGTCTTTCTGGTCAACAAACAAAGTCACTCACACACAATTATTTCACTCCACTATTAATTAATCCAAAATGTCAATGCGTCTTTCGATCATTATATAGAAAAATAAAACCTTATTCGAAAAAATATACACAATTTACCCGACGCCGTGCCTTCCGATCAACGATGATATAGGAAGGGCTTTGAAAATCACAAAACAATTAATTAAGATCACAAAAAAAAAATCACAAAAAACACCAATTACTCAACGAAAATTACGCTCAAGACACCACTTTTTGTCACTAAAACTTGATTTGCAAAAAAACACTATTTTAATTTTTTTAATTTATTTATTTATTCGTCAAACATACGTAGACTACATGATCGTTGCTTAGTTTCTAATTACAAGGGGGAACATCTATCTTTGATTGTAAAACTATTTTTTCATGGTGGATTTTGTCATTGTGAAATCGATTATGTTATTATATTTGTTATAAGTTTCCATCATTCTATTCATGGGCCCGTGTTTAGCGTAGTCAGTTCTGTGAAAATGCAATGCGAAAGGCTCACGTGCTCTCAATACGCGTGTGGGTTCATAGAAATTTAATGTTTGTAACAACTCTGGAGAATTAATTCGGTTTGCAATAAGATCATTTACGAACGAGAGAGAAGCGAATTCACGACGCTTTACAAGTGTTTCTAAGCTTATTAACATACAGCGTGCAATATACGAAGGAAGGGGAAACACTGTCCACCCTAGTTTACGAAGAGCAAATAGTAAAAATTGTTTTTGCACTGATTCAATACGGGTTTCGTGTGTTTTGATGTGTGGACTCCACACGACGCTACTATATTCAAGAATAGAGCGAACATAAGCTATGAACAATGTTTTCAATGTATAGGGGTCCTTAAAGTTATAACTGAATCGTTTTAAGAAGTTGAGCATATTAGTTGCTTTGAATACCATCGTGTTGTAATGTTCGATGAAAGTCATTTTAGAATCAAGTATGACTCCTAAATCTCTAACATTTGAACAGGTTTCAACTATCTGGTTGTCTAGTTTTACGTTTATATTTGGCTTATTTATTTTTCTGCTGAACAAGATCGATGTACACTTTTTAATGTTAAGTTGTAAAAGGCTACGACAGCACCATTCAAAAAATATGTTGATTTCGTTCTGGAATCTTGAAGCGTCAGTTTCGTCCTAAATGAGAGCCTTGAGGTACCCCGGAAGTAACATTGATGAGCCTAGATATGAGGCCATTAAATTTAACACATTGCGTGCGTTTTGTTAAGTAAGATTTAAGCCATGAAAGTAGATTAGAATCAATTCCGATTTTATCTAATTTGAAAAGAAGCATAGGAATGTCCACTCTGTCGAAGGCTTTGCTAAAGTCAGTATAGAGTGTCTGTACAGAGTTTTTGTTATCCATTTCATTCAATGTGTAGTTTACGAACGAGAGAAGATTAGTTGCTGTTGAGCGCCCTTTGAAAAATCCATGCTTTTTTGTGTTATGTAGTCTTTTAATTGAGCAAACATTTTGTTGTTAACTATTGCGTCAAAGAGCTTGGGAATACATGAAATAAGAGCAATTCCACGGTAGTTTTTCACGTCAGATTTTTTACCGGATTTGAAAATTGGGTACTAAAGCCCTATGTAAATTTTTATGTACAACGGTAAAAACACGATTAAAAACCATTTCTGATCACTTTTTTCATTTTATTGCAAAAAAAAATTGACAAGACAACATTTTATCGATGGATCAACTCTGGTCCCCTTGGAACGAGCTGTCAAGTAGGAGCTTTTCTGTCAAGAAGGACCGCGAGGTTAATTTTTCAAAATTGATTTAAAAATCCATTTTAAACTCTTTGTGGCCTTACAAAGGGTCATTGTACTCAGAAAAATAAGCTTTATCGCTGTAAACAATAATATCAGCAATCTAAGCTTCATTTTAGGACCCAATTGGAACTAAATAGGATTTCTTCCAAGCATTTGGGAATATTCCTGATTTCAATTATAGATTAAATAGCCAATAAAGCGGAGAAGCCAGTTCAGAGGCTACATTTTTTGCAAATTTTGGAGATATTCCATCTGGTCCGGTACTTTTTGCACTGTCAAGAGCTTTAAGAGCCGCCTGAATTTCATCTAAGGATAAGCTATCGACTGTTATTTCGTTATTCGCTTGGGGTTTAAAGGAAAAGTAGCTTCGGTAGCGATCGTTTCATCAAAAGAGGTGTATACGCTTTCAAAAAAAGTTTGCGAATAGTTCACAAATTTCTGCACTGTTTTTGCCAATTTTATTGTCTAGAGACATATTTGACGGAAAATTACTACTTTTTAATTTTGATTTGACAAAATTGAAAAACTTCTTGGAATCACTCTTGATTTCCGATTCTACCTTTCTATGATACTTTTCAAATTCAAATTGGATGGTGACTTCTAACTGACTGCATATTTGTAGATACTCATCAAGTTTTTGGCTATTGCTTTTGTAAGCTTTGTGAGCTTTTTGTTTTCTATTTTTAAGGTTTTTAACCTCTCTTGTAAACCAAGGCGGGTGTTTGTCAATTGTGCGTCTTTTCTTCGTATTGGGACGCTTTCATCGAGGATGTCGAATATAATGCTATAGAAAGTGTTAAGGGCTAAGAGAACCAGCTAGGAGTTTTTTCAGTAAAATTGAAATATCTCGAAAACGATACATTTTCTCAACAAACCGACCCGACATTTTGTAGCCAACATTCTTACGCACCTACTGGTTAAATATGAGCTTGATTGGTTAAGTCTAGCCTGAGTGGTTATCTTTTTAGTAAAAGGTACTAAAACACCTTGAAAATTGCCTCATTTTCCTCCCAACTTTTATAAAAAATGAAAGCGTTTTTGAAAAATCTAAGCTCGACAGTTTGTAGTCGAGACAATTACCTGCAATTTGATATATATAAAGCCATACTTTAGTTGTAAAATAATTGAGTGGTTATCTTTTTCCCAAAAAAAATCGAAAACATAAACAAATTCGCGCAGAATTCTACTCTCTCATTTTGTCTCGAGCTCGCGTGCTGACAGTTCGTTTGCAGTGGTGCCAGAATATTTTCTTTATATTTTTCAAAGACTTTTTAAAACTTTATAATTTTTTTATGAATTTAGAAATATCAGGTAGGTTTTTTTTCTGAGGTTACAGTGAGTTGGTGGTAGATCTACGGTCTGTTGAGAAGTTCTAGGACATCTACCAACTCTACGGAATTCAGAGATGAAGGTCAACCTGATCAATGGCTGCTTATATCAATAACTATGAAGTTGGAACATCTTCAGGTAGCTTCAGTGAGTTGCAATGGGTAGATCCATGGTCTGTTGAATAGCTCTAGGACATCTACCAACTCTACGGAGTTCAGAGATGAAGGTCAACCTGATCAATGGCTGCTTATATCAATAATTATGAAGTTGGAACATCTTCAGGTAGCTTCAGTGAGTTACAGTGGGTAGATCCATGGTCTGTTGAATAGCTCTAGGACATCTACCAACTCTACGGAGTTCAGATATGAAGGTCAACCTGATCAATGGCTGCTTATATCAATAACTATGAAGTTGGAACATCTTCAGGTAGCTTCAGTGAGTTGCAATGGGTAGATCCATGGTCTGTTGAATAGCTCTAGGACATCTACCAACTCTACGGAGTTCAGAGATGAAGGTCAACCTGATCAATGGCTGCTTATATCAATAACTATGAAGTTGGAACATCTTCAGGTAGCTTCAGTGAGTTACAGTGGGTAGATCCATGGTCTGTTGAATAGCTCTAGGACATCTACCAACTCTACGGAGTTCAGATATGAAGGTCAACCTGATCAATGGCTGCTTATATCAATAACTATGAAGTTGGAACATCTTCAGGTAGCTTCAGTGAGTTACAATGGGTAGATCCATGGTCTGTTGAATAGCTCTAGGACATCTACCAACTCTACGGAGTTCAGAGATGAAGGTCAACCTGATCAATGGCTGCTTATATCAATAATTATGAAGTTGGAACATCTTCAGGTAGCTTCAGTGAGTTACAGTGGGTAGATCCATGGTCTGTTGAATAGCTCTAGGACATCTACCAACTCTACGGAGTTCAGATATGAAGGTCAACCTGATCAATGGCTGCTTATATCAATAACTATGAAGTTGGAACATCTTCAGGTAGCTTCAGTGAGTTGCAATGGGTAGATCCATGGTCTGTTGAATAGCTCTAGGACATCTACCAACTCTACGGAGTTCAGAGATGAAGGTCAACCTGATCAATGGCTGCTTATATCAATAACTATGAAGTTGGAACATCTTCAGGTAGCTTCAGTGAGTTACAGTGGGTAGATCCATGGTCTGTTGAATAGCTCTAGGACATCTACCAACTCTACGGAGTTCAGATATGAAGGTCAACCTGATCAATGGCTGCTTATATCAATAACTATGAAGTTGGAACATCTTCAGGTAGCTTCAGTGAGTTACAATGGGTAGATCCATGGTCTGTTGAATAGCTCTAGGACATCTACCAACTCTACGGAGTTCAGAGATGAAGGTCAACCTGATCAATGGCTGCTTATATCAATAATTATGAAGTTGGAACATCTTCAGGTAGCTTCAGTGAGTTACAGTGGGTAGATCCATGGTCTGTTGAATAGCTCTAGGACATCTACCAACTCTACGGAGTTCAGATATGAAGGTCAACCTGATCAATGGCTGCTTATATCAATAACTATGAAGTTGGAACATCTTCAGGTAGCTTCAGTGAGTTACAGTGGGTAGATGAAGGTCAACCTGATCAAAACGAAGTTGACTTTATAGCTGTCGGCCACCATTGCTAGTACCAACCACTAGTGTCTTCCTTTTTATCTACAAGGACTTCGCCGCCCTGGGCTCCTAAGTGTATATATATAAATATAAATTCTCGAAAATCTAAAAATACATTTTTTGGGACTTTTAAGGCCGATGCAAATATTTTTGAAAGTTTTTGTCCCTCGGCTCTGGCCAGAGTCGAGGGGGGGGGGGGGCAAAAAAAATATAAATATTAAAATAACTTGCCAACTTGCCATTTGCATCGAAAAAGTGTTTTAAATGTATTTTACACTAGTTCAATTGTTTTGCAATAAAAGTTTTCTAAAAATGTAAAATTTGACGAAAACAAAAATTTTAGCGAAACAAAACTTGAGCGATAGTAGGCATCGAAAATTTTCAAAAATTCAAAAGATTTTTAAATCAACCTAAACATGCTAAAAATGATTCTAAACGCAGGGGAATTCATTTTAAATTGATTTTAACTAATTGAATTTAAATTTTTATAAAAATATTGAAGTTATTTGAAAAAATATTTTTTTTGCCCCCTGATTTTTCCGGCCAACATTGAAGGGGGGGGACAAAAACTTTAAATAAAATTTATACCAGCCTAATTTTTGTGAAAAAAAATCGGCGATTTTTCCGTGTATCAATTTTTTTCTCAATAGTCGTCAACCTACAACTTTGCCGAAGACACCAAATTGATCAGAAAATTCACTTAAAAGTTACAGATTTTTTAATATTAGTACAGACAGCTGCCAAAATTGTATGGGGTCTTGCATGGGAGAACCAATGACACAAAATAGCATCTTTGGTCATAGCGAAGGTCTCCACAAAGTTTGAGCCAAATAAAAAAAAACCAAAAAAGAGGTCGAAATCGGCTGATTTCGTAGAGAATAACTCTTTTTGGGATAAGGAAGCCAACTATAAATTTTCAGCCATTATTTAGATTTTCCCGATATTTCACTGATATTATCGAGAAATTTGAAAAAAATCAGATATTTCTTAATATGTTGTTCAAAATATATCTTTGATCTCTAATCCAGCCCACAATAATAAATAGTTGAAAAATATGTTTATACCTCAGTGAGTTAAACTTTGTAGAAAAGAATAAAAAAATCTTTACTTGGGAAATACGTTGCAAACATTTAAAAAATATATTCCAACCAAAAATTGTGGAGTTAATTACGATAAAAATCGAGATCTTGAACAATGTTTGGTCTTTTACTGTATTTTCGTATTTTTGGAACAATTTATAGTACTTAAATATCGCGATAAAAATTGAGTTCTAGAACAATGTTTTGTAATAAGTTATAGTACTCGAATACAAAACTCACAGTTTTTTTTCTTCAGGAATATGTATCTTATACTTGCTGACACATTTTGCAACTAAAAACTGTGGGGGTCGTCACCATAAAAGATGAATTCTAGAAAATGTTTGATTTTTGTTGTATTTTATGTATTTTTGTATTATTTTTTATTATTTGATTATTTTAAAAATGCGTTTCCAACACTTGTTGAAACATTTTGCAATCAAAAACATTGGCGGTCATTGCTTTAAAAATCTTTTTTTTTAAATATTTTGTATTACTTGAATACAACACTTTTCAGAATATTTTAGAAATATGTTGCAAACATTTGAAAAATAAGCTCCAATAAAATAATGTGGAGATCATCGTATTGTAGGGTAGTTTAGAATTGTCGAATTGTAGAATGATATTTGATTGTTTTCTGTATTTACGCATATTTTAAATAATTTGTAGTACTTGAATACAAAACTCTTCACATAATTTCAGAAATATGTTTCAATACTTGATGAAACATTTTGCAATAGAATTTTGGGGGTCGTCACGATAAAAGTCGAATTCTTGAACAATGTTTGAATTTTATTATATTTTTGTAATTTTTGTAATATTTTGTAGTACTTGATAACAAAACTCTTCGGATTTTTTAAATATGATGCCCACATTTGAAGAAACATGTTTCAATTAAAGATCATTGCGATAATATTTTAGTACTAGAACAATTTCGGAATTTTATGTATTTTACGTATTTTTGTTATAATTTAAAGTATTTTAGTACAAAACTCTTCAGATTGTTTTAGAAATATGTTTCCAACACTAGATGAAACATTTTGCAACCAAAAACTGTTGGGCTCATAAAGATAAATTCGAGTTCTGGATCAATTTTTAACTCTATTTTACGTTTTTTTGTAATATTTTGTTGAACTTGATTACAACACTCTTCAATTTATTTTAGGAATATGTTTCTAACACTTGAGGAAACATTTTGAATCCAAAAAATTTTGGGGTCATTGCCATACAAATCAGGTTTTCGAACAATGTACGATTATTACTGTAATTACGTATTTTTGTAATATTTTGTAGTACTTGATTACAAAACTATTCAGATTATTTTAGAAATATGTTGCAAACATTTGAAGAAACATGCTCGAATAAAAAATGTGGAAATCATCACGATAAAAATTAATTTCAAGAACACTGTTTTGTAATAATTTATAGCACTTGAATAAAAAAACTCAGCAGTCTCCGTGGGTCCTGTCTCAATGGAGTCGCTGGTAGGCTGTTGAACCCATAATGCAAAGGTTGTAAGTTCGAATTCCGGGGTGGATGGAAGCTAAGGTGTAAAAGCGGTTTGCAATTGCCTCAACAACCAAGCCTTTTGACACCTAGTTTCGAGTAGGAATCTCGCAATCGAGAACGCCAAGACAATGTGAGGAGCGTACAATTTATTTATTTTTGTAAAATTTTGTAGTGCTTGAATACAAAACTCTTCAGATTATTTCAGAAATATGTATCTAATACTTGAGGAAACATATTGCCACTAGAAACTGTTGGGGCCGTCACGATAAGAGTTGAATTCTAGAACAATGTTTGAATTTTACTGTATTTTACGTATTTTTGTAATATTTTGTAGTACTTGAATACTAAACTCTTCAGATTGCTTTTGAAATATGATTCCAACGCTTGATGAAACATTATGCAAACAAAAACATTGGGAATCATTGCTATAAAAATCAGGTTCTTGAACAATGTACGTTTTTTACTGTATTTACGTATTTTTATAAAATGTTGTAGTATTTGAATACAAAACTCTTCAGATGGCTTTTGAAATATGTTTCCAACGCTTGATGAAACATTATGCAAACAAAAACTTTGGGGTCATTGCTATTAAAATCAAGTTCTCGAACAATGTACGATTTTTGAAGTATTTACATATTTTTGTAATAATTTATAGTACTGGAATACAAAAATCTTCACAATGTTCTTGAAATAATAATTGAAGATTTTACATCCGAAGTAATATGGAATCAACGGCATAATTATTGGTATCACGTTCATGCGGCACAAAAATATGCCTATCGCCATGCTGGCAGCACGGTGCAGACGGCGAGAGAGAATACAGAGAGAGAGCAGCGCGCGGGGAGAGCGAAATGTAGCAAGCACAAAACGACAAAAATCGGAGCTCGGTCTTTCACTTAGGGCATCTCCAGCGCTGGGGTGCAAATCAAATTTGCACCCGGCTCATGAATACCGAGATCAAATTTGCCACCTTGAAAAAAATCCGTCATCCCCACCGCTAGGGTAGCAAATTTGCCACCGAAACAAGCCCACCGGGGGGGCAAATATGGGTTTTTATCATTTTTTGATCTCGTTTACCTTCAAAATCAATAATTATGTGTTGATTCATGCCTAGAAATGCTAAAAGTTTATTAAACTTTTTAATCCTATTGAAAATTTCAAAGAATTTCGTTTTTCGAAAATGTCGAAATTTCAACCATTTTGATTCCCACCTAATTTGCTCTCGAGTTTGCCCCCGAGTCTCCCACCGCGCGTAGCAAAGCAGGTATCAAATTTGATCTCAAGTTCATCTGTAGAAGAAAAATATGTGTCGGTACCTGTCGGGTACTCATTTTCTGATACCCGACAAGTACCGGCAAGCCGGGGGCAAAGTTTTGAATGCGTGTTTCGGAGATTTTTCTATGTCTGCTCTTGGGTGCTTCGAAAATTCAAAAAAATCAAAAATTCAAAATCTCAAAAATTCAAAAATTCTAAAATTCAAAAATTCAAAAATTCAAAAATTCAAAAATTCAAAAATTCAAAAATTCAAAAATTCAAAAATTCAAAAATTCAAAAATTCAAAAATTCAAAAATTCAAAATTCAAAAATTCAAAATTCAAAATTCAAAATTCAAAATTCAAAATTCAAAATTCAAAAATTCAAAAATTCAAAATTCAAAATTCAAAATTCAAAATTCAAAATTCAAAATTCAAAATTTAAAATTTAAAAATTCAAAATTCAAAAATTCAAAATTCAAAAATTCAAAATTCAAAATTCAAAATTCAAAATTCAAAATTCAAAATTCAAAATTCAAAATTCAAAATTTAAAATTCAAAATTCAAAATTCAAAATTCAAAATTCAAAATTCAAAAATTCAAAAATTCAAAATTCAAAAATTCAAAAATTCAAAATTTCAAAATTTCAAAATTCAAAAATTCAAAAATTTAAAATTTAAAAATTCAAAATTCAAAATTCAAAAATTCAAAAATAAAAATTTAAAAATTATTTTTTTAAATTTTGAAAAATTTTAAAAATTTTAATTTTTTAATTTTAATTTTTTTAAATTTTAATTTTTTAAATTTTAAATTTCTAAAATTTTTAAATTTTTAAAATTTTAAATTTTTAAATTTTTAAATTTTTAAATTTTTAAATTTTTAAATTTTTAAATTTTAAATAAATTTTAAATTTTTAAATTTTTAAATTTTTTAAATTTTTAAATTTTTAAATTTTAAATTTTTAAATTTTTAAATTTTTAAATTTTTAAATTTTTAAATTTTTAAATTTTTAAATTTTTAAATTTTTAAATTTTTAAATTTTAAATTTTTAAATTTTAAATTTTTAAATTTTTAAATTTTTAAATTTTTAAATTTTTAATTTTTTAAATTTTAAATTTTTAAATTTTTAAATTTTTAAATTTTTAAATTTTTAAATTTTTAAATTTTTAAATTTTTAAATTTTTAAATTTTTAAATTTTTAAATTTTTAAATTTTAAATTTTTTAAATTTTTAAATTTTTTAAAATTTTTAAATTTTTAAATTATTTAAATTTTTAAATTTTTTAATTTTTTAAATTTTTAAATTTTTAAATTTTTAAATTTTTAAATTTTTAAATTTTTAAATTTTTAAATTTTTAAATTTTTAAATTTTTAAATTTTTAAATTTTTAAATTTTTATTTTTTAAATTTTTAATTTTTTAAATTTTTGAATTTTTTAAATTTTTAAATTTTTAAATTTTTTTTTTTAATTTTTAATTTTTTTAAATTTTTAATTTTTTTAATTTTTAAATTTTTAAATTTTTTATTTTTTTAATTTTTCCGTGCTTAATTCGATTTTTCCGTGCATAATTCCATTTGATGCGGTAGCAAACAGGCTGAATACCGGGTAGCAAAGTGAAATCCCGTACAACTGAGAGCAAATTTGCTACCGCGACAGGTACCGCGATGGGGTTGACGTCGGGTGCAAATTAGCTTTGCTTCGATGTTTGCACCCAGCGCTGGAGATGCACTTAGCCCTTAACTGCTAGCTCGATGTTCGTTTCTTTCTCTAGTAATGCTTTCCAATCAACTTCTAATAGTCTACGTTTGATTAAGGGATAATTGGCATTATTGTAATCAGGAATTTCTTCGTAATCTGAACCATCTGGTCTGTTAATAGCCTTATGCACGAAAAGTGAAAATTCAATTGCTGTGTGATGAGCTTCATTTTTCCAAAGTGGATTATTTGCTTCAGTCACACAGAAGTCTTCAGTCATATTTGTAAAAAGAAGATCAAGAAAGCGATTATTTTGATTTTTAACATGATTAATTTTTTTTTATTATTATTATTATAGAGACTTTACACCATTGTGCATTCATCTCTTCAAGGTGGATAGTGAAAGAGGAAAGATTACAGAGTTTAAAATCACTTCAATAATTCAGGGTGGCCATCTCGGGAAAAACCAGGAAAACCGGGAAAACCGGGATTTTTATCCACCTGGAGAAAACCGGGAAAACTCGGGAATTCGACCGACAAACCGGGAAAATATTTTAAGTTTCGTTAAAATTTGACAAAAGCCTCTTTAATGTATTCAATATGTTCTTTTCTCAATAAGAATATTATTCCTGTTATTCTAAATGAAGAATTCGCGAAATCTATGTTTGAATTTGTGTGATAGACCCATGCTTCTTGGCTATGGATTTTTTTCTGTTGTATCCTATGATACTTTTACCAGGCGAATTTGTTTTTTTTAATCAAGCAAAATGTTTGCTCTACCAGCGGTGCTCAACCTGGGGTACATGTATTCCTGGTGGTACCACGAGCGGTCTCAGGGGGTCCGGAAGACAAACCCCGTAATGGCGGACATTTACCCCATCTTTGCAAAATATTAGTTTTGCATAAAATTAAAATTAGGATTTTTTGTAAGTGGAAAATATGGATATCATGGTACGAAAACAACATTACAGTAAATTTCTCTCTAAATTTAAAGATCAAGACTTTTCCTTCAAATTGTCACACAAAATACACTCTTTTAAAATATTGTTCTTGGCCTGTATCTTAGCAACAAAAGAATGGATCAAAAATGTTCAAAAAAGAATGCTGTAATTTTCTCAACCATTTGACTTTTTAGAGATAAAATAGAGTTATTTTTTAATTTAAAATAGCTACAACTTCAAAAAAGTATGTGTAGTTTGTTTAAATCTGAAAAAAAAATCAAGGAACAAGCCATAGTCTCAAAATTTGAATGCAAAAAGTGTTAAAAAATGCAGTTTACGCTAGTTCAGTTGTTTTGCAATCATTAGTCTACAAAAAATGTAAGATTTGACGAAAACAAAAAAAAATAACGAAAAAAAACTAAAGATCGAAAATTTTCAAAAATTCAAGAGATTATTACATCAACCCAAACATGCTTAAAAATGATTCAAGACGCAAGGGAATGCATTTTAAATTGATTTCAGCTGATTGCACTTAAATTTCCATTAAAATTTTGATGTTTTTTGAAAAAAAAAAATAATAATTTTTTGTCCCCTGATTTTTCGGGGCAACAAAAACTTTAAATAAAATGTGTACCCGCCTTATGTGTTGTTGAAAAAATCACAGCACGATAATTTTTTAATTGTTTTTACCATTATGTGTTTTGGGTTTTTTAGAAAGTAATTATTCTAAAAAAAACTTTCAAGGTATCGATTTTTTTTTTACATTTTTATGGCACTTTTCCTGCGCAGCTGCCAAAGTGTATACATTTTTGTTTGGACTAATGATGCTAAAAGACTTTTTTGGTTATAAAAAAGTACTTACATAATTTTAACAAAAAGAAAATCTAATCTAATCTAATCAGACCCTAGCGCAGCCAATCTTTCGAAGGGTGTGCCTTAGGTTAGATGACGCCTAGCACTCTTCTTGTCATTTATTAACATTTGTAGTGCGCCATTGCATTAGAATGCATTGAAACATCACAAGCGTTAAACCGGCCAGGCCTACTGCGTAAAGCCGTATCGCAGAGATGACTCGTAATTGGGTTGAGTTTGAGCACAGAGTGTTCGAACAACAACACAATTCTGAATCGACAGGGGAGGAAGAAGCGTGGGGACACACCACCATACGCTCCGAGATTTGGTTGAATTCGTTGGGAGCACCATGCTAAGAAGGTCTGGTACTCCGGGACCCTCTGGGATGGGACATTGTATTTCCACTAATGCCCTGGACACTATTTGCCGTGGTTATAGCGCCACAACTCGCTCTAATAATTTTAACAAAAAGAAAATCACAGAAATTGATAATTCTTGGAAGAGTTGTTCTTTTTGAATTCACAAAACCTTTTTTCAAAGAAAATTAACAAGCATTTACATCAATGTTGATAACAATGTATTTTTGTAAATCTATTTTACAAAATCAATAAATTCTATTAATAATTTATCTTATTTAAAAAAATAAAAACGACTTTTGATGAAAAAATCAAATAATTTGAAAATTAGAGGTTTGATTGATAACAGATAAAAACGGCTTCGTTTACAACTTACTTACTTTTACTCAAGATTTGAAAGCTTTCTTGAGGAATTCAAACTTTGAACCAAATGTATGCGTTCAAAAAGTATGATGATATTAACGTTAGCCTAAAAAACATTGTAATTTGGTTTAAAAACATTCCGGAAAATTCCTTCTGGTCTCGGGAAAAAACCGGGAAATTGAAAATCGAAATCTGGTGGCCACCCTGCAATAATTATTACCATGCCTTTTTTCTAACGATTTCTGTCTAATGTTTCAAATATTTAGCGGAATATTTAAAGAGTGAATTATCAAGTTCTTCAAGTTTATCTTCGTCCTCTTCTTCCAGGGATTTAGAAGTTATCTCACAACACTTTTTCTTATAATATTTTGCTTTTATGACATCTTCATCTTCTTCATCTGTTTCTTCTGCAGCCATCTCTCTTCGTTTTTTTGTTAGTTCGTCTTCCGCGTCCAAATATGTCTGTAAGCGCTTCCGGCGGCGGGTGTGCTTAGAAAGCACGGTCTCGAATCCATCGTTGTCTTCTTCGTCAATTTCACTTGTTTCCATTGCATTTTGTTCTGGTTTACTGTTGTTGCTTTTACTGCTGCTGCTGCTTGGCTCGGGTGGATTAATTTGATTTAGGCCGAGAGAGTACATTTTATCAAAAATTAATTGTAATATTATCCCATTTAAAATTGAAGGGCGGAGCGCCAGCTCCTGTTACGTTCAATCAAGCTCATATTTTGGATTTGGGCTTAGTATGCCCACCGGAACAAACCCTTGAATGCCCGCCAAAAAGCCATTTTGTTACACTCTACTAGAGATCCTTAATAGGAAGACTGGTCGAAGTGAATTTGACGTACCCAAACAGACACGAGTTTGACGTATCCAAACGAGCATTTGCCCAGTCAAATCAATCCGAATTCTGAAACGGAATCTAATTAGAATCGTACACAAATTCCGTTTCAAACGCAACAACCGGTTCGAACACGGAACCGGTTGTTGCGTTTGAAACGGAATTTGTATACGATTCTAAATAGATTCCGTTTCAAAATTCGGATTGAGTTAACTGGGTGCCTTTACGCCCACACTGAAAGAAACTGACATAGCAAAATCAAATGCTTTTTCACGTGAGCTACTCCAAAACCAACACGTTAAAGTCACATGCTTTTCTTTTGACTATGATGTGTTTTTCATCGCGAATAGATATGAGAACTCTTTCAATTTCAACCATTTATAAGTCATTATACTTTCATATGCTGCCCACCATGAATTCACATGAATTTCACATCGATTTGCCCCATTCGTCTTTTCCTTTGATTTTGAAGTGGAAATCACGTTAAAACTAAATGTTTTGAATTTGAAAGTCGAGTGTTGCAAAGTAGTTCCAAATTGATTAGGCAAGATGGCGACAAGTAAAAAGTCGTGATTGGAGCTCTTTGTTAAAAAATTAGTTTAGTTTGTATTTTTATAAGAAATCCTAGTATTGATCATGGTAAGTAAGTATTAGTCATGTATCAAGTAAGGCTAGCTTTTTTTTTAAATTTTCAGAAAAACTTGTTCCGGGGCCAAATTTTGAAAAAGTTCGGATTGAGATGCGGTTTTGTGATGTTCGTGGCCTTTGAATGTCCAAAACTGCGCAACAAAGAAATTCCGCGGAAAATACGCAGGGCCCCCGGTGGCCAGTGACAGGAGAACGGCAAAGAACGCCTAACTCCAAACGGCGGTGTATCGTTCACGGACCGTTCGCAATGAAGAACAACAAATGCAGGGTTGTTACGGACGGCGCGGATCGCGCGGATGGCGCGAATGGTATTGAGATTTCTTATTCTTATAGCAAACAATAAATATTGAGCGATCATATTAATTACAATTTCAAAATTACAAAATTCGAAAAATTTCAGAATTTCAAAAAGCTTTACTTCTTTTTAGATTTTTTAAGTTTTTTCAATCTTATATTTAAATTTTCAAATTTGTGGTTTATTAAAAAAAATTAAAGATTCTGTTGCCACTCTGATTTAGGTGGAATTGGTCCTACTCCCAATTATCAAAACATGACGAAATCCACTTAGCAATCTGCTAAAATCTCCGTCTAAAATTGAAAATTTCAGAATTTACATATTCAATTAAACAAAAAAAATAGAATTCATAAATTTAAATTGCCAAAACATGCAGACTCAAAAACGATCCTAAATTCTCACATTGAAAAATTTAAAAAAAATAACATGGATTCTTATTTTTTATGAAAGTTCTTTAGTTATTCAATTATTTATTTATTAAGTTATTAAATTTTTAAATTATTGAATTTTTAAATTATTGAATTTTTAAATTAATCAATAATTAAATTATTAAATTATTAAATAATTGAATTATTAAATTATTAAATTATTAAATTAATAAATTATTAAATTATTAAATTATTAAATTATTAAATTATTAAATTATTAAATTATTAAATTATTAAATTATTAAATTATTAAATTATTAAATTATTAAATTTTTAAATTATTAAATAATTAAATAATTAAATAATTAAATTATTAAATTAATAAATTATTAAATTATTAAATTATTAAGTTATTAAATTATTAAATTATTAAATTATTAAATTAATAAATTATTAAATTATTAAATTATTAAATATTTAAATTATTAAATTATTAAATTATTAAATTATTAAATTAGGCTGGTACAAATATTTTTAAAAGTTTTTGTCACCCCCCCTTCAAAATTGGCCCGAAAAATCAAGGGGCAAAAAAAAATATTATTTTTACAATAAACTTCAAAATTTCAATGCAAATTCATGTGCAACCAGCTGAAATCAAATTAAAATACATTCTTCTGCGTTTAAAATCATTTTTAGCATGTTTGGGTTTATTAAAAAATCTTAAGATTTTTTGAAAATTTTCAATGCAAAAACTTTTTTTTCGATACAATTTTTGTTTTAGTCAGATCTTAGATTTTTTAAACTAATGATTGCAAAACAACTGAACTAGTGTAAAATGCACTTTAAAACACTTTTTCATTTAAATGTAAAGACTATGGCTTGTTATTTCAATTTTTATATTTTTTTTATTTTTTTTGCCCCCCCCCCCCTTGACCTCGGCCAGGGCCGAGGGACAAAAACTTTTTAAAATATTTACATCGGCCTTATTAAATTATTAAATTTTTTCGTGTTTCGATTTTCCAGCGTAAAATTTTGGTGGGAATTATCAAGTACAAAATCCCTAGATTTTATTATTTGGTTGTTTATTTTAGGGTTTTCAATTTTTTTAAGTTTTGAATTTAAATTTTTTTTTTCCTGAATTTGTTTTTAAAGCATGAGCATGAGCATGAGAGACCACCCATGGTTGTCCTTCTCCGTTGCTGAACAGGACCATAATATCCCATCAGCACAACCGGTCACACGCTTCAACGATCAAATGATGTTTCCCTTATCAACAGCATGCATGAATGCGCTGAAAAGATAAAACATCACGATCATCAAAACTAGAGCCGGTGCGAATAGGAAACAGTCGTTGGCCACCAACGGCGCCCGCCATGTCAGTTTGTAGATCTCGAGGGAATGGGACGGGAATGTTAGTTAGCACAGGCTGCTACCAAGGGTGGGTTCTATACGATATCCACACCCCGCGTGTGCCGGAAAACTACTTCTACTTGGGATTTTGTTAGTGGGTAAGGGTAATGGCCAGGATTCAACATAGAGGATGATGATGCGACCCAATAATCAATAAATTTTGTTTAATGGTGTGATGTATTATGCATTCTCAAGGCAAACAGTCGGAGTATGCGGATGAGACTATTCCCGGTTATTTGGTGTTGAGTTTAGCATAAATGATTTAATCTTAGACAGCCGGCTGTGGAAAGATAAAACCAACTAAAATGCGAAAACGCGAAACCGCCCGGATCGAAATACACGCACAATCGGGGGGACAACAAAAACGGAAACGGCAACGAAAATCCTGCGCGAGGACCGCGACGCACACCGTTCAAATTCTCCAACTCAACTGTCAAACATCCCGAAACCGCCCGGATCGAAATACACACACAATCGGGGGGACAACAAAGACGGAAACGGCAACGAAAATCCTGCGCGAGGACCGCGACGCACACCGTTCAAATTCTCCAACTCAACTGTCAAACATCCCGAAACCGCCCGGATCGAAACACACACACAATCGGGGGGACAACAAAGACGGAAATGGCAACGAAAATCCTGCGCGAGGACCGCGACGCACACCGTTCAAATTCTCCAACGCAACTGTCAAACATCCCGAAACCGCCCGGATCGAAATACACACACAATCGGGGGGACAACAAAGACGGAAACGGCAACGAAAATCCTGCGTGATGACCGCGACGCGCACCGTTCAAATTCTCCAACTCAACTGTCAAACATCCCGAAACCGCCCGGATCGAAACACACACACAATCGGGGGGACAACAAAGACGGAAACGGCAACGAAAATCCTGCGCGAGGACCGCGACGCACACCGTTCAAATTCTCCAACTCAACTGTCAAACATCCCGAAACCGCCCGGATCGAAATACACACACAATCGGGGGGACAACAAAGACGGAAATGGCAACGAAAATCCTGCGCGAGGACCGCGACGCACACCGTTCAAATTCTCCAACGCAACTGTCAAACATCCCGAAACCGCCCGGATCGAAATACACACACAATCGGGGGGACAACAAAGACGGAAACGGCAACGAAAATCCTGCGTGATGACCGCGACGCACACCGTTCAAATTCTCCAACGCAACTGTCAAACATCCCGAAACCGCCCGGATCGAAATACACACACAATCGGGGGGACAACAAAGACGGAAACGGCAACGAAAATCCTGCGCGAGGACCGCGACGCACACCGTTCAAATTCTCCAACGCAACTGTCAAACATCCCGAAACCGCCCGGATCGAAATACACACACAATCGGGGGGACAACAAAGACGGAAACGGCAACGAAAATCCTGCGTGATGACCGCGACGCAAACCGTTCAAATCCTCCAACGCAACTCATTTTTCCTGAATTTGTTTTTAAAGCAACGATATTTAAAGTGTTACAAAAAATGTTAATATTGTTTCAGAAATGGCAGAAAAGGTTCCACTTGGCGCAGGTGGGATAATGATCAACGGATCAGTAATGCTTTCTGTATTATTCTTTTTTCGTTTAAAATTTTATTCATTATGTTACTCTCTTCTATGTTTGTCGCGATTTTTTTATATGGCGCGGATTGGGTTTTGAGGTCGGCGCGGATCTGGCGCGGATTTTTTTTCGACTTTTCCGTAACAACCCTGCAAATGGTTTCAACCGCCAATCCGGTAAATTTCCTGTCCCCGGACCATGGAAGAGCTGTACAACTTACTGAACGAGCGCCTCGCCGGGTGGACCATCACGGTGGCCGAGAACGGCAACGGAAGATACAACGTTGGAGTTTTGAATATTAGTTGTGTGAGTCGGATCCAGTGGTTTATGTGTAATATTTTAGGAGAAACAAGTGTGAAAAATAAATACATTTAAAAGATATGGTTTTATTTAATCAATGGTCAATCAATCAATCAAAGAAAAGAAAGAAAGAAAGAAAACATACGTGCAATCCACTTTATTCTCATAAGAATTCCATGTGATAGCCATGTGTGAAGACATGTGAAGGTGCCGTGTTTTTCATTTCATTTTGATGGGAATTTCACTTGAGTTTATTACTTCGCAGGTTGAATTTTTTGATGTGATTTTCACATGGCATTCGCATGCTAAGTCGTATGGGGTGGATTCATGTGGGAAACATGTGATATTGCTATGTCGGTTTCTTTCAGTGCAGCAAAACTTATCAGTGTTGCTATAAGCTCAAAACATACGTTGCCAGATCGATTAAGCCAGCTAAGGCCAGTCTCCCTATTTAGGGTCTCTATTGACAGCTCATTCCAAGGGGACCATAGTTGATCCATCGAAAAAATGTTGTCTTGTCAATTTTTTTTTTGCATTAAAATAAAAAAAAGTGATCAGACATGGTTTTAATCGTGTTTTTTACCGTTATACATAAAAATTGACATAGGGCTTTAGTACCCAATTCGTCGACAATCGACGAAGTCCATGTAAACAGTGCACACGAGCTGTCAAATGACGTCACGGTGTAAAACCTATTTACAGCTATTTCAGCCTTTTTACTGCACAATACAGTACTTGTTCGGTAACTGGGCTGAGAACGTAGCCCAGTCACCGAATGCTGCTCGCTAACTGGGCTGAACGGAAAATAACGAGGGGACCACCGATGCATAATATTTGCCTGATGAAATATGTAAATAAAAGTTTCTCTAGTTTATTTACAATGCTTCCTTCTCATATTTCTTTATTTGTGGCTTGAAATGAAATAAACGTTTGAAAAAAGTTTTTTTATTTATTGAACATGGTTTTTACATCCATTAACTCCTCGGTCATTTCGGTTTGTTTTGGTTTTTTGACGTTTCTGCTTTTTAACTTGGCTACGGCCCAGTTATCGAGCGCCCAGTTACCGAACAACTATGTACTGTATTTTGATATTTTTATTGGTTTCGGATAAAACAATTCGACGGCAACATTCCAAAAGGCATCATGTACATTTTGAAACTTTCTGGATTATTGCATGTTCTGAAAGTACTCATAATAAGCTAACTGTCAACCAAAAATGAGCAAAAGTTGTTTCAGAAATGTTTGTTTTATAATGCGCACGTTGATGCTACGTGAAAATCACGTAACGCCGATTTTCCCTCGCTAGGCCCGTTTCACGTGACACACGTAAAAAAATGTGAAAGTGTTCCAACAAAAAATATTTTCACGTGAAAACACTCAAAATAACCCACACGTTGATGCTACCTGACAACCACGTAACCCCGATTTTCCCTCGCTACACTGAAAATACGCCACACGTTTTATTTAAGTGCCCAAACACTTCTGGAGCAACACGAGAAAAGGGCGGATAAGCATTTTGACATCTAGAACTATTTTGCAAATTCCGAAACAACAGGTAACTTTTTCACAAAACTCGATGTGTTAAACCATAGCTGGCCTTCTCAGCTACCATCTAACGTAGCGAGTTTTGTTAAATAGTTACCTGTTGTTTCGGAATTTGCAAAATAGCTCTAGCTGTCAAAATGCTTATGCGCCCTTTTCAAATGTTGCTCCAGACTTGAATGATTGAATAAAGCCACATCATAGATTAAATTGGTTTGTGTTTCAACATCATTTCAAACCATTATCAAATGCAAGTGTTTGGGCGATTGAATTTTTGGTATTTTTTGACATGTTATTGTCATTCGGGTAGCTCAAGTTTTTCAAGTGTTTTGCTCATGAATTGTCCCACTACCTTTAACTATTCAAAGTGAAAACACTTGAAATTCCCTGGGCCTTGTAAAGTCAAGGGGCATGATTTGATCCTAGTGCATTAGTTAAAATTTGGGTATACATTCTTTTTTATAAGCACTATGGACACCACTTCATGCTACGAGAACTCGCTTTGTCGCAGCCCCAGGGCTTAAGCGTTGACCGATAAGCTGTCTTCGTGAACTAGGTAGTTCTCCGATAGTGAAAATTGCACAAGACACCGCTGCTTCTGTGACTTTTCACTATCACAATGTGGGATTTAGGTGGGACTGTATGCTTTCCAAATCTATTTGATGATAAATTTAGTTGCAATTGTTAAGTTAGAGTAATGCTGTCAATAAACTTTGATTGATGTAGAATACACAGAAAAAAAATGATGGTAATATTCATCAGGAAATGGTGACAGATTTTGTGGCAAAATAAATGATAAATTTTAACACAGAAAATGATGAATTTTCATCAGTTTTTGATGAATATTCATCAGGTTCACATTTTTACACATTTTTATGTAATGTTACACAAATAAAGAGGTAATATTCAACCTACCAAATTTTCAACATTCCATAATTCAACTTTTTTTTCTGTGTACTAGGCATTCTTTTATGTAAAATTGTCCATAGAGTCTCGATCAATCAATAATGTAATGATATCGGACAAAATTCGTTGATCTGTTGAACTAACGGTTTTCGGATTATGGTTGTATTGACCATTGTTGCGAATCGAGGAACTACGGATCTTTTGACGTAAATGGTCATTTCTTTGTAAAATCGCGATTCTATCCTATTTGTATATCAGTTCACAAATTTTTATTGTTTTTTGATAGAAGTAGTACTACAACAGTTCAAGGAACATTTAGTTTTGAACATAATGTTTAGAGGATTTTAGATTAAAATTTAAATTTTCAATCCAAAGTAGTTAGCAAATGAATTTTGGGACTTAAATGAATAATTGAACATTTTGGACTAATGAATAACACACAACTGTGCATTTATTCTAGAGTCAGATCCATACAGCATCAGTGTTTATTTGGTCGAAGTGTACTAATTCATTGGCAGATCTGATTCTAGTTGTAATGTACGACAAGACTACTGACGGACGTGACAGGACGAGGGCCCAGTTTAGAGGTTTCAACATCAACGATGTGCGGCTGATTCAGGTTAATTTTTTGGTGTGCTTTTGTGTCGCTGTTCGTATCGGATGAGTGATTGTGCTAATCGAATAATAGCATCATTGGTGCGCTGGAAGAGAGGACGTGAAGTCGTGTTTATACAGGTTAATTTTTTGTGTGCTTTTTGTCGCTGTCTGTATGGGGTGAGTGATTGTGGTAATCGAATAATAGCATCATTGGTGCACTGGAAGTGGGGACGCGAAGTCGTGATTATTCAGGTTAATTTTTGGTGTGCTTTTGTGTCGCTGTTCGTATCGGATGAGTGATTGTGCTAATCGAATAATAGCATCATTGGTGCGCTGGAAGAGAGGACGCGAAGTCGTGATTATACAGGTTAATTTTTTGTGTGCTTTTTGTCGCTGTCTGTATGGGGTGAGTGATTGTGGTAATCGAATAATAGCATCATTGGTGCGCTGTAAGAGGGGACGCGAAGTCGTGATTATACAGGTTAATTTGTTTGTGTGCTTTTTGTCGCTGTCTGTATGGGGTGAGTGATTGTGGTAATCGAATAATAGCATCATTGGTGCGCTGGAAGTGGGGACGCGAAGTCGTGATTATTCAGGTTAATTTTTGGTGTGCTTTTGTGTCGCTGTTCGTATCGGATGAGTGATTGTGGTAATCGAATAATAGCATCATTGGTGCGCTGGAAGTGGGGACGCGAAGTCGTGATTATTCAGGTTAATTTTTGGTGTGCTTTTGTGTCGCTGTTCGTATCGGATGAGTGATTGTGCTAATCGAATAATAGCATCATTGGTGCGCTGGAAGAGAGGACGCGAAGTCGTGATTATACAGGTTAATTTTTTTGTGTGCTTTTTTGTCGCTGTCTGTATGGGGTGAGTGATTGTGGTAATCGAATAATAGCATCATTGGTGCACTGGAAGTGGGGACGCGAAGTCGTGATTATTCAGGTTAATTTTTTGGTGTGCTTTTGTGTCGCTGTTCGTATCGGATGAGTGATTGTGCTAATCGAATAATAGCATCATTGGTGCGCTGGAAGAGAGGACGCGAAGTCGTGATTATACAGGTTAATTTTTTTGTGTGCTTTTTTGTCGCTGTCTGTATGGGGTGAGTGATTGTGGTAATCGAATAATAGCATCATTGGTGCACTGGAAGTGGGGACGCGAAGTCGTGATTATTCAGGTTAATTTTTTGGTGTGCTTTTGTGTCGCTGTTCGTATCGGATGAGTGATTGTGCTAATCGAATAATAGCATCATTGGTGCGCTGGAAGAGAGGACGCGAAGTCGTGATTATACAGGTTAATTTTTTGTGTGCTTTTTGTCGCTGTCTGTATGGGGTGAGTGATTGTGGTAATCGAATAATAGCATCATTGGTGCGCTGGAAGAGGGGACGCGAAGTCGTGATTATTCAGGTTAATTTTTTGGTGTGCTTTTGTGTCGCTGTTCGTATCGAATGAGTGATTGTGGTAATCGAATAATAGCATCATTGGTGCGCTGGAAGTGGGGACGCGAAGTCGTGATTATTCAGGTTAATTTTTTGGTGTGCTTTTGTGTCGCTGTTCGTATCGGATGAGTGATTGTGGTAATCGAATAATAGCATCATTGGTGCGCTGGAAGTGGGGACGCGAAGTCGTGATTATTCAGGTTAATTTTTTGGTGTGCTTTTGTGTCGCTGTTCGTATCGGATGAGTGATTGTGGTAATCGAATAATAGCATCATTGGTGCGCAGGAAGTGGGGACGCGAAGTCGTAATTATTCAGGTTAATTTTTTGGTGTGCTTTTGTGTCGCTGTTCGTATCGGATGAGTGATTGTGCTAATCGAATAATAGCATCATTGGTGCGCTGGAAGAGAGGACGTGAAGTCGTGATTATACAGGTTAATTTTTTGGTGTGCTTTTTTGTCGCTGTCTGTATGGGGTGAGTGATTGTGGTAATCGAATAATAGCATCATTGGTGCGCTGGAAGTGGGGACGCGAAGTCGTGATTATTCAGGTTAATTTTTTGGTGTGCTTTTGTGTCGCTGTTCGTATCGGATGAGTGATTGTGCTAATCGAATAATAGCATCATTGGTGCGCTGGAAGAGAGGACGCGAAGTCGTGATTATACAGGTTAATTTTTTGTGTGCTTTTTTGTCGCTGTCTGTATGGGGTGAGTGATTGTGGTAATCGAATAATAGCATCATTGGTGCGCTGGAAGTGGGGACGCGAAATTGTGATTATGCAGGTTATTTTTTTGTGCTTTTGTTTCGCTGTTCGTTAGGGGTGAGTGATTGTGGTGATCGAATAATAGCATGACTTACTGAATTATTTGTGTCTTGAGCGTAATTTTTGTTGAGTAATTGGTGTTTTTTTGTGATTCTTTTTTTGAGATCTTAATTAATTGTTTTGTGATTTTCAAAGCCCTTCCTATATCATCGTTGATCGGAAGGCACGGCGTCAGGTGGATTGTGTATAATGTTTTGAATAAGGTTTTATTTTTAATGGTGAAAAAGCCATTTCTATATAATTATCGAAAGACGCACTGACATTTTGGATTAATTAATAGTGGAGTGAAATAATTGTGTGTGAGTGACTTTGTGTGTTAACCAAAAGACCTTCCCATAGCATCGTTGCTCGGAAGGCTCGCCGACGGGTCTGTTATGAAAGTCCTCCCCATAGCATCGTAGCTCGGGAGGCATCGAAAAGCCAATACCTTATCCTACTAACCCAAAAAATAATAATCACGTGATGCTTGAAGGAGATGCTGTGGATTCAACGGTCTCAAGCGGTATCAACAAGTATATAGCGAAAAACTGTGTGCTTGATGAGTCTGCAACTTCAACTATCGGACTAACATTCCTCCCTTTCGTTGAACTGCAGGCTTCTTGGGAGGGCGCCGGTATTGACTTATAAAGAAGGGATCTTCAGAGGTTAAACAGTGAACGGATGGTTGGCTCCCACTGATCATTTTTGATTCATTGTTTAACTTCAGCTGATCTGTCAATAACGGAGTAGCAGCTCATTGGCAGTCAACCATGCTCATGCTCATGCTCATGCTCAACATCAACGATGTGCGGCTGGACCACTCTCCCAAAAAAAAAAGTGAAAACACTTGAAATTGATCTTAAGATCTACCCAAAACAGGCACTATTCAAAGTCAACGTGAAGTCCACATGAATTTAATGTGTTTCACTGATTGATTTTAGAGCAACTTTCATCGAAGGCTAGAGCCAACCTCCTGTGGCCGAATGGTTACGGGTTTCGCCTAATAAGCGGAAAGTCATGGGTTCTTCTCAGGGTGGCAGCCTTAGGTTTAAGTTCAGAGGTAGCAGCAACGGTATGAGTATAAAACGGTTGCTTCACGTGCTCTTCTAGCATGTGATCAATCTTGGGATATTCCTTTGCGCCTCTTCCCAAAATACTTTCCTCGTGTCTTCGCATGTAAATAATGCCCAGCCGATCGGTATTGCACTGCAGTCCAGTCGCATTGTCCAGATCAGAGCAAAGGGAACACCACAAAAGTAGCGCCGCAATGAGTCAATTGTCTTTACAAGACCCTGCGCGGCAAATAATAGCTGCTGGGAAGAGCTTGAAAAATGACACGAAAAAATTGTCACAGTTAATAACAGTAAAAATGGGTAACACGATACAATAGTCCTTGTAATCAGGATTCCGTGTCTTAATAAATACTCAAACAGAAAAAAAAATCGAAGGCTAGAAGCTAGGCTAGGACGAATAGCGCAAAAAACTCACCCGTCTTCAACTGGCCAGCCGCGCCAGTGGTAGCGTGCACGACTAGCAAACGAGAACCTGTATATCGCTTGTACACCCAAAACTGGCAGCGCTAGTCCGAGAGAATGATGGTCTCGAGTCGAGAGAATAGTGGTACCATTTACGGACGCAGAGAACACAGCTCGAGATGGGCGATAGAACTATTCTCTCGAGGTTCATTTGCAAAAAAAGTTCATCCGTCAAACAAAAAACCTAAAGTGTCGACAACGGGAATCGAACCAGAGACCTTTGACAAACCAATCCAATGACTTAGCTGCCTCGGCCACCACAGCTTGGTGACCATGGAGAAGTCAGAAGTCGATGTATGACACTCGTTGGAGATTTATTGATTCAACTAACGAATGAACTCATTTGTTATGATGGTGTGAGTTGGTACCATTATTCTATCGATTTTGGCACTGAGCCCTCAATAAATTTTGAGAGAACGATTATCTCGATTCTGAATTTTGGGTGTACGTACTTTTATTTTTCAACCCCATTTAAAATTCAAGTGTTTGGCTATTGACATTATTTCTTGGCCAATCACCGAAATTTCAAGTGTTTTGCGATTGATATTTGAGTGCTCTGTACAGCAGGGCCAGATCATGTGTAGAACACTTCGTTGAGCTGTGTAAGTTTTGCTCAGTGTAGGCTCGTTTTACGTGACACACACTCAAAATAGTTTTCACCACAAAGTTGCATGAAAATATAGGTATTTTTTCCCAAATCGTTAATCATGCAACATTGACCCCTGGGCCTTGTAAAGTCAAGGGGCATGATTTGATCCTAGTGCATTAGTTAAATTTGGGTATACATTCTTTTTTATAAGCACTATGGACACCACTTCATGCTACGAGAACTCGCTTTGTCACAGCCCCAGGGCTTAAACGTTGACCGATAAGCTGTCTTCGTGAACTAGGTAGTTCTCCGATAGTGAAAATTGCACAAGACACCGCTGCTTCTGTGACTTTTTCACTATCACAATGTGGGATTTAGGTGGTACTTTTTGATAGTACAATTGATTTGTTGCTTAGCATTAGCATTTAAAATAAATCTGTATGCTTTCCAAATCTATTTGATGATAAATTTAGTTGCAATTGTTAAGTTAGAGTAATGCTGTCTATAAACTTTGATTGATGTAGAAAACTAGGCATTCTTGTATGTCAAATTGTCCATAGAGTCTCGATCAATCAATAATGTATCGTATCTTTTTCAAATCGAGATTTCTTTCCTATTTGTATATCAGTTCATAAATTTTTATTGTTTTTGATAGAAGTAGTACTACAACAGTTAAAGGAACGTTTAGTTTTGAACATTAAGTTTAGAGGATTTTAGATTTAAGTTTAGATTTTCAATCCCGTGGGCTTTGGTGATGAAACGAGGGGTAGCTCACTTCGCGTTAGATCACAAAAACGCTCAACATCAAGCTCGAAATTTCAGAACGCTGCACAAAGCGACGATTTTTTTCACAACGCTACGAGAAGGCACCATAAGGCTAGCTAAGGCGCGTTAGCGCTCATAGGGCGGCTTGTTTCTGCTCGAATGTTGAGCTGCGAGAAATCGAACTTGCAACCTTGCCATGCTAGATCGAGCAGTTTTTTCATAGGTTCTGGCAACTCGGTGTTTGTTTTGATTTGTTTTTCAAGCAGTCCGATCCGTGTACTGTCAAAAACATAAAAAATACTCGTGAGTTTGTTTGGTTAGGCTTGGAGTTGATGAAGGAAAGTGTGCAATTTGATTTTACGATCGTAATTAGTTGATTAATTTAACAAAAAACATGTAATTGCTCTCTGGAGTACTGCGAGAAGGGGCCTGGGTAAAAGTTCCATCGATACAACAAAGCCGTGGATTCTTGGCGGTCAGCTTTAAATTGGAACTGGTTTGACTACTTGGAAAAGCAGCAGCACTCGTCCGGATTTGGCCGCATTGGACTGGATCGGATGAGCAAGGACAACTACGATCCTGAAATTATTCGGTAGGACACAGCCGGGGAATTGTCTAGACGACTTGGGCGCTGTCAGGGGTCGCTACCGGACGAGCTGGTGGAAATGAAACGGGATGCAGCGACCCGCCGGTGGTACGGATTGGACTGAAGACCCGCGTTGTGTCAGAGTCCAGCTGCTGCAACTTTGCCGGCAGCACGGAAACATCGTGAACGTTAACAAATCGATGGATGGCCCACGATGGCCAGGACAACCAAGTGTTCAATGCCAAGGCGGGCTTTGCGAAAAGAAACCGGGAATTTTGTATGGCCCCGCATCTAATGAGAGTAGGTCGTTAATTCGAGAGATGCTTCAGAGCCGTAGGAGGAAAGCTGCTAGCGGATGGTGCAGGGACACTTCAGTACATGATGCAGTTGGTGCACTCTGGTGCCGTTAACACCTCCGTAGTAAGCGATAAGACTAACGGCGCAGAATAGCAGAAGGCAGTCGGACCGGTTGATGCTGATTTGAAATGGGAAAGACAGGAAGCAGCTTAAAATAAATAAAAACTATATTTAAATAAATGCTATTTACAGCAACGAACTCACGATCACAAATGTTGTTGACAAATTCAAACAGCAAGCTTCGTCAAATATTCTATAAGAGATTCTACTGATAACGGAATGCGCAAGGATGTGTCGCTGTTAGGATGTGTCTAAACCCTCTACAACCCAACCCCGCCTCTAGGTGGGCATCGATCCAACTAATTCGCCAAAAATCAGTTTTTCAACCAATTTTTGATCTTTAAAAGCATTGGGAAAGCAAAGGAAAGGAGAACTACTTAAATTCTAGCATATTTAAGGGTTGGAAGTTTGACTTAATTTATGTGACTTTGCCAATATTTCAATCAATGTCATTTTTCTGGGGTCAACTTTGGCAGTGTTTTTCGCTAACATTTGTGTATGTTTTGTAATAATAAGTATGCAGTACTTTTTGTAATGTTCCAGACTATGCTTCTACTCATGTTTCTACAATTTAAATGACAATGGTATCGTTCTATAGCAGAAAAAGTGAAAACAAGCTAAAAATGAAAAAGTTGCTCCAAAAACATGAAAAAACAAGAAAGGCACAAGGTAATGATAAAAGGTCTAAGAATAAGCCAAATACTATCAGAAACAAACAAAAACCTAACAACATAAATGCAAAATAAAATACTAAAAATGAAACAAAGAAAATATAAAACAAGAGGAGTCAAGTTTTTCCTAGAACAAAAGTCGCTCAAAATGTCCTTCTTAACACGAAAAAAAAAACAAATCCTCAAGAAATGGGCATGTGAGGTTATAATTCAGTATGTAAAGATGTGAGGTGCGAGGTGTGGATTACGGTCATGTGGATAAATACAAAAATAAAATGTTTGATATGTTTTATTTCAACAAACTTAACTATAACAAATAATGCGTTTTCTAAACTTTCTTCAACGCTTCTTTTCTTAACCTTTCAGAAATCAATTCGATTCAGTCAGCAACTGTAGGATTGTTTCGTAGCTTAGAAATATAAATCAAATTCTCAGAAGAAAATGCCCATGCTGCACCATCGTGAGATGGACTTTTCACATGAGATACGTAAGATTGAATGTTCACATAGCCTTGCGTTATGCTTTTATCGGGTCGCAGATCATTTGATTCAGTCATGGTATAAAAGCTGCCAATTACACCAACGCCTTTTGAGTTGCTGCAGCTCGGTGGGTTAACGGGACACTCATCCAAGGTAAATGATGTTCTCTTCCCAGACAGGTATCTAAATCCATGGACGTGCGCTACTGTAAATACTCCCTTGTTGTTAACAGCGATCCAGTCACCTCTTCTTACGATGTCTCGCTCTTCATTTTCGGTATGGTGGACAGATGTCTTCAAGCTTGCCTTTTCCTGAAACCTCTTCGTTCTATCCACGCTGCATCTATCAGGTCCATTTTGGATTAGCCATAAAAATGTCTTCATGTTGAGATGAACTATTTTTCCGTCGGATTTTCTCACTCTAAACGAATGCTTGGGGTTGATGTTTTTGGATGCAACGACGTTAAAAGTTTCCGGTGAATCTTTGAAGATTTCATCTACATCATAAATTTTGTCTTCTTCCTCTGATTGTGTTTGTTTGTCCGTATAGTCATTTTTGTCTTCTTCCTCGGGTTGTGTTTGCTCTAGTGTTGATTCATCCATGAACTCATTGTGATACGCAGAGATTTCTTCTTCGTCCTCGGACTCCTCTGAATTCACAGCATTTGTGTCCACAAATTCAAAGTTTGGCTCAGTCTTCTTTCTGGGTTGTCGCAATTCGATTGATTCTTTGAAATCGATTTCATCATCGGTGATTCCGAGGTCCTTCAGTGTTTCAGTTGCTTCAGCTCGCGCCTTCACAATTGTTTCTCGAATTTCGGAAATCGTTGGCAGGGGATAGTCGATTATCATGCTGTCGGTCTTCTTTTGATCTACACGGGAAAAACAAACCCGTTGGATGCGTCGTGGGCGATTTCCGTCTTTGCTTGAATCAAATTAATTTTGGACTCAAAGCCTTTCATTGTGAAGTTGATCACCGTTGACTCCGTAGTAGATAATGATCTCGCTGATCGAAAGAAGCTCTCGCACGTTTGGCTCTGGATCAACTCCGGTAGATACGGTAAACCTTTTTCGCGGCATTGAGCAATATAGTTGATCAAGCTATGGGCCATCAGCTCAACGCTCCAGTATGTATTTGTCGTGATGGTATTTTTATACCGTTGTATTTTCTCATGCACATGTTCCGCCAAGCCCGCAAGATGAATAGTACGTGCCTAAAATGCAAAAATACTTAAAATAAAATAAAATACAAGGATTATAACCAATGTGGGGTTGTTCATTGGACAGAAAATCTAAATAGCAGAAATTTATACGGCAGAAATGGTCAACTTAACTTGGACCAGACTCCTATTTAGGGTACTGGCAGAATTTAAAACGGCAGCAAAGGTTAATTAGCAGAGAATGAAATGGCAGAATAATTCACAGGGCCAAAAAGTAAAGGGTATCCAAAAAAACAATTAAACGGCAGAAACTTAAATGACAAAAATGGAAGACCAGGAAAATTAACTGGCATAGCAAAGAAACAACATACACACACACACACCCACACTCGCACACACACATACCCGAGAACCCACGAGTGTGGCTGTGAAGGAGAGCACGTTATGACGGTTGGCTCTACCAAATCGGTACACGTCTCGATGGTCCAAGGAGAGGGCTGCATATGACTAGCCGATCAAAAGCAACGCGAATCTTGGGCGCGGTTAAACCCTCGCATGGACTCATATGTATGTGGAACAGGAAATGGTTCTAGTACCCGGCATGGATCCTGTAAGTAGACTAGTGCAGAAAATGCAACGCCTCCCCCCGAAGTTATACCGAAAGGTGGTCCCGGGGGGACAAGGGCACGGCGTTCAAGGACTGGTTTAGTGGGTCGGGAAAACTCTTTTTTTTTTGTTTGCCCAACCCCACACTACCTGAGAAATGAATTCTCAGGTGTCTGGTAGCAGATTCCGAAATTGTAAAAAAAAAAAACACACACACACACATACCCAAATAGACACACAGACACACACCCACACACACACACCCACACCCACACACACAGACATGAAGCTATACCGAAAGGTGGTCCTGGGGGGACAAGGGCACGGCGTTCAAGGACTGGTTTAGTTGGTCGG
>NC_051861.1:56601107-56645136 GCF_015732765.1 Culex quinquefasciatus
GGTAATAAATGTGTCCACAATATCCTTCATCATAGTGAGATACAAGGCTGTTGCGTTGCTTTCGGGGACGTGTGCTCTCAGCGCATCGATAACGCATTGTTTCGACATACGCAGAGCAGGCTGGAACTTCATCTTGTCCCCGTCATTCAGGTCCGCTGGAGAAAGTCCGTGCACACTCTTATGAACATTTGCAAGGAGTGTCTCAAGATGGAGTCGTGATATTTTAAATTTTCCTGTAATATTAAAACCAAATAAGTAAACTATAATCATTTGAAATAACCAACCTTACCTAAAAGCAACTCAACATCTTTCTTTAAGATTTTCACTTTCAGCTTATTTACGCCGTGGGTGTAATCCTGCATGTAAACGCGTTCGGGGAGCGCCGTTGCGCAATAGTCATCTCCATATGTTGAATTAGAACTGCTCGGCATCTCCATACCATCAAGCATGGATCCGATTGGTCGAGGATCTCCGTCACTGGCATGTCCGACAATTATAATTCCTTCTTTGTCCATAACCTCTCTGTAATGCTTCCATCTTGTGGTTACTTGCTTTGCAGTAAATTTGTTATCGCTGCAAAAATACTGCAAACAGAACGACGGTGACCCTGCTTCCAATGGCTGCGCCATGCAAACGTAGACGTTACGGCCCACCGGATAGTTGTTTATATTGTTTAGGACTTGTACTGGGTTGGTTGTTCTGAAAATATTGCTCTCTGGCATTCCGTTAGCATTGAACGGAGCTACGAGGCCACATATTCGCGCTTTTGCATGGTCATACTCAATTTGTCCGTTTATTTTGGTGGCATCCTCGCTCAAAACAACAGCCTTTGGCAAATTATTTTTTTCGAGGAACCGTGCCAGCTCGTGTATTCGCAGTTGACCTTCTTCAAAACGTTCGGCTTTCTTGCTCAACAATCTTTTGAGAGTCGCCTGGCTTGGGCAGATTGCGTTCGCTCGTTGATCTTGATAAAAATGAGCTCCTCCTTGAACGTACTGATACAAAAACAGGTCCAGTTCTCTCTGTGTGTAGCGCATTCCGTTTAATTTCTCCAAATTTTCCGATTTTTCGTGAACATTTTGCAGTAGATCGATCAGGCGTGGAGATTTCTTGCGGCCTTGTTCAGCTGTGCCAGCATCGGCCCTCTGTTGGCACACAGCTAGTTTAAATTCTCTGGAATGTCGGAGTCTAGCGCCTCGGTCGAAGTTGCGTCCTGGTCTTCACGTTGGTCATCTGGGTCAACAAATGGAATTGATTCGATTGTGAAGTCATCATAAGTCGCACTCGTCGTCGTGAGCGAGGTGGTGAGTTCGTTTCTGTCCAAGCTATCGGATGCGGACTGGCTTTGCGATCGGGAAGGTTCAGATGGTACACGTTCAATCAGAAGAGCCGTTCTTTGACGTTTTTCTGCAGGTTCGTCCGGCTTCTTCCAATGATTTTTGACGTGAGTCACAAAGTTGGTGATCTTCCAGGAACCGCTTCGTTCCGTGTTACAGGTGGCCTGGACAGTCTCGCAAAGTGGGCATGCAATTTTGACTCGACTGTTCTTGACATCAAAACTAATCGAAACATGATCGAGGCCCTGGCACAATCTGTCGTACTCGACGCTTCCGTCGTGTCTGAAAAAAAAAAAAATCATAATTATAAATTAATCATCATAATTCATAAATCAAAAAAGTCAAGAAATTAAAGCTTAAAAATGTATAATCAACACCTATGTGCTAATAACTTCTGATAGGTTTGCCAAATTTTCAATCATTCAATTATTCATAATAAGCGCCCCACCACGCATTTTTCAAAAAAAATCGGCTGAAATGCCTATATTTCGAAAACATTATTTTTTACGGATTTTACAATTCCTCAGGATCTTTTCAATACAACTTAGTTATGTTGAAAGGGTATCAAAATGATTTTTTTTTTTTTTTATACTGGACATAAAAATGAACATTTCGATCATGGTAGTCATTGAATAACAATTTATGAAATAGAATAAGTTTTAAAAACTTTTCAATGTTCTTTGTCATATTGGTCATGTGTAACATAACCACCATAACTAGCTTTACAAATTAGTATGGAGATCGGAAGGAACTGCCACTTAATTATAATAAACTGTAAATAAATGTTAAGACAATTTAAGTTGAGTTCGATTGGTTTCAGCGGCCGTTATATACACCGACCAACAAAATTTCTGCGCAGACTCAACTCAAGGGAAGCATGAACTTTGGGGTCCCCAGAATCACGTGCACTTTGAATTTTTCAAAAATAGTTAGTCTGGACCGGATGGTTTTTCACGTTTTTTCCAAAGTTTGTATGGAGAATTAGTGCCATTCCATTCGGCCCAGTCTAACTATTTTTGAAAAATTCAAAGTGCACGTGATTCTGGGGACTCAAAACTTTATGCTTCCCCTTGAGTTGAGCCTGTGCAGTCATTTTTGTCATTTATTTTGTAGGACAGTGATATTATTAAGCTTGAAAATAAACATGCACTGGACAAAAAAATGTATGTGTAATGTATACGAGCTTATTGTACTTCTTCAAAACGAGAAGAAGTTTTTTTTTAAAAAAAGGTCATAAAAACAAAAAAAAAATTGTGTTTTGGTTTTTTAAACCGCCTTGAGTCAGTGGTATTAAACAAAAACGAAACAGCAAAAAATTAAAATTTTGTTTATTGGACCTTTTTAAAAAATACTCCAGAAGTGTGTGTTTTTAATGGTCATGTCTTATGTTTCCTGCAGAATTAGTTGAACTGTTTAGTCGTTGCGATCTTCATCACTGTACGTTCTGCATTAAGTCTTCTCGGCTAGCATCCAGCAACCGGCGTAGGTTTCACGGTGGGCACGATTTGTTTCGGTTGTGCCTTTCGTGCAGGCGAGGCTATCATCCCGTAGGTAATCCGGGTGCAAGGCAGGGTCCTTACGTTCCATAACGTGGGACAACATTTTTCGCCTGGACTCGCTGATGTCGAGGGTGGTTTTGGCTGTGGAGGATGCGCATTGCGGAAGCTGTGGTGACAGGCTTTGGGGAATCTGCGGATGATGTCTTCTCGCTGCCGAGGACGTCGTCATTGTTGTTGGAAGTATACGCGTCCAGACTGGTCAGGGCCGACGGGTTGCTGGAAGGCTTCTGGGCGGTGCAGCGGATTCGTCCTCGTCGGTCACCGTTCGGCAGCAGGCGCTGGTAATCCGCGGTCACTGTGGTGTGTCCTGGTCCATTTTAGAATCTTGACAGTCACCGTTTCCCAGTCGCGGCCCAAACTCGAGCTGGGATGATGCTCCAGCTGCTGCCGGATCAACTCTGTTTGGCGGTTGCTCCTGGAAATGCGGTGGAGATTAACAAGTATAACAGCTGATAAACCATCGTGTGCCAATTCCATTACCAATTTGCGAATGTAACTATCGTCCTTGTACAGCAACACGTTCTACGGCTTGATGTCCGTGTGGATGAGGTAATCGAGACCCTCTAACACTTGCCGGACGGTGGACTTTTCGTTCGGCAGTGGAATTCCTCGGTAGTTGCTCTTCAGGAAAAACTTCGGCAAGCTGTGCCCCAACTCTTCAAACACCAGACAGATGTGCGTCCCCTTGATGCCCGTTATCCTGAAGTCGTTCAGCAGTGCACCGTCTTGTTTCGCTTCTGATCGGCGTTCCGCATCAATCTGAATCTCGTCCTTGGCCGTATTGGTCAATTGCTGTGACGATTTGACAATCTTCAGCCTTACGTACCGCCTTTCGTCAAGGTCCCAGCTTAGCCACACCATCAAAAAGTGACCCCACCTGAGATGACCGACCACTGAAGGCAACAATTCGCCCCACTACAACGGATGTTAACTCCGCGGCCAACCCGCGGCAGTAATCCTCCCACGCCTCCTGCTTATAATCGTCACTAGGTATATCCCGCACCATCCTCGTCCAACAACCGATCGTCTCCGTTGAGCTTAAGTTCTTGCTTATTCCGGAAGAATACTGTTTTTGATTGTCATGTTGTCGCTCTAGCCGCCGCCGACGATACCGAACTATCTTATTATCCGGAGATTGCTGGCCACCACCACCACCTGCTGCTGCTGCCGCCGCGGCCGCTGCCTGTTGTTTGGTAGCTTCTTTTTGTTTGGATCTTTAGCACACGCCTATTCGCGTCGGATTTTTGTTTATCTTTTGCTGCTCTGACTACCCCGTAAAAAAATGACAGGTTTCCGTCTGACGACACACCAATCGGAATCATGTTACACCAAACCCCCCGATTACGCTCAGGCGTTACGCTTTGTATTTCGTCGATTTCTCTGGAATGGCGCAACTTTTTAAAGCAATTTATACGTCTTGTGCAGATTTACAAATTGCTTTCAAAAGAATGCAAAAATGTTGCGTCATTCCAGAGAAATCGACGAAACACAAGGCGTAACGCCTGAGCGTAATCGGGGGTTCACGTGTACCATAATCAGCCGATTTAGTTGGGATGCGTTAAGTTTTTAGTCGCCCTTTGAATAGACCGATAAATAACCGATTCCGTTGAACTTCGTCGGTCGATTTCGACAACCAATATTCTACAGAAGTCGGTTGGCCGTTGTGTTGGCCGAAACCACCCAACGAAACCCGACATAGTTATGTGAATTGCCGGATTTTTTTACCGGGTATCGATTCATCCCACTGCCCACTGAGCATTTTGGCTCGATCTAGCTCGAGATCGAGCCTGAATCGAGTCGAGGCTCGAGCAAAAATTCTCAGTTGATGAGAACTTTGACTCGAGCCTCGAGTGGATAGCTGGACTGAAAAACGCAAGCTAGTTTTTGCATTTTTTTTTTCAAACTTATTTAATGAAACAAAAATTGAAAATTTACTCAGCTTTGGTCGACTATCAATTGCTATGTGTAAAAGATCTTTAAAATTCAACAGTTCGCCTGAGTAGCATCTTAACTATTTGTAAAATTCGCCTAAACATAAATATTCTATAAAATATATAAAATGTTCATACCTCGCAGCAAAATAGTCTTTCAGCTTCAGCCTCAGTGCAAGCTCATCAGTGGAGTCACCTCGCGTTGCACCTGGACCTGGACGTTTTGATTTGCTTCCTTTTAGGAAGAAGCCCCATCCTTTTGCTTTGACGACTTGAGACAGTTTGAGCAGCAAAGCCCTTTCGCCTGCCATCAACTTGAAGTCTGCACATTTCTCTGTATATTCCCCACAGAATTCAGCAATTTTTGGATTTCCGGGTCGAAGGTTCGTAAGTTCTGGGAGGCTTCTGATGTCTTCCTCGATGGACCGTATCTGGCCTTCACTTAGATCCTCCAAGGCACAGTTCAAGTACCCCGTTCTTTGCAGCACTCTCTTCAGATGCGCGGGCACGGGGCACTTCAATTGTGCTTCCGCCTTCTTCCAGAAGTTTTCCTATAAAATTAATATCAATAAGTTTCATGCCATAATTATATTTTGTTTAGTTAGTACCTCGAATCCTTCCATCTGTAACCGGAGTTGACCGGAGACCGGAGTTGACAGAAGTTTTCCTGTTAAATAAAGAAATCATTTAGTTTTTTTTGCATTTTTTTTTGTAATTGAATATTTTACAGGCGCGCGAAGAGGGCTGTTCTCGCCACTTGCTGTTCGGCCAGCTGCAGTCCGGATTGTGGACCTGGGTCAACCAACTTCGACCCAAAATTGTCCACTCTCCGTCTGTCCACCGACCGGGATCGACCACCTACGGCCAAAATGGCCAGCTGCCGTTCGGCCAGTCGAGTTGGGATGGCGGACCTGGGTCGACCAAATTCGACCCAAAATTGTCCACTCCCGCCTGTCCACCGATCGAGATCGACCACCTAAGGCCAAATTTGGCAGCTGAATTAAGAAATCATTATTTTTTTTTGCTTTTTTTGTAATTGCATATTTTACTGGCGCGCGAAGAGGGCTGTTCTCGCCACTTGCTGTTCGGTCAGTTGCAGTCCGGATTGCGGACCCGGGTCAACCAACTTCGACCCAAAATTGTCCACTCTCCGTCAGTCCACCTACGGCCAAAATGGCCAGCTGCCGTTCGCCAGTTGCAGTCGGGATGGCGGACCTGGGTCGACCAAAATTGTCCACTCCCGTCTGTCCACCGACCGGGATCGACCAACTACGGCCAAATTGGGCAGTTGCCGTTCGGCCAGATCAGTTTTCCTGTTAAATTAAGAAATCATTAAGTTTGTTTTGCTTTTTTGTAATTGAATATCTTACCGGCGCGCGAAGAGGGCTGTTTTCGCCCCTGGCTGTTCGGCCAGTTGCTGTCTGGATTGCGGACCCGGTTCAACCAACTTCGAACCAGAATTGTCCACTCTCCGTGTGTCCAACGGCCGGGATACCTACTTCCAAAGTGGCCGGCTGCCGTTCAACCAGTTGCAGTCCGGATTGCGGACCTGGGTCAACCAACTTCGACCCAAAATTGTCCACTCTCCGTCTGTCCACCGACCGGGATCGACTACCTACGGCCAAAATGGCCAGCTGCCGTTCGGCCAGTTGCAGTCGGGATTGCGGACCTGGGTCGACCAAATTCGAGCCAAAATTGTCCACTCCCGTTTGTCCACCGACCGGGATCGACCATCTACGGCAAAAATGGCCAGCTGTCCTTTGCAGTCCGGATTGCGGACCGGCTTCAACTACCATCGATCAAAAAACGTCCACTTTTTGTTTGTCGCGGAACCGGGAATCGGGAACCACTCACTTCCGACGAATCTACCTTCGAACCACAAATGTCCACACTTTGTCGCGGAACCGGGAATCAATGACATCCGACGAAAGCTTACTAAATTTTGTTTTGTCACTGACGCCACGCCACGCGGTTGAAAACTGCTCGAAGTTTATGTGTCAATTCGAACTGTCAAATTTTTTCGAGTAGTTTGACAAGTGTTTTCACAGAAAGGTAACTGAAAAGGCTAGCTAACGCGCGTTAAGATCAAAAAGGAAAAACTAAATGGAAGGAACGAGGAAAGGCTTTTATGAACGCTTAAAGGTTTGGAAAAAAGTAATTTATCGCTCATTAAAGGCGGAAGTGAGCTACCCCTCGTGATGAAAGCTAGTCTTAAAGTCTTTACGCTTAGGGACCATAAGATTGGTTTTCCCAGGTCCTGTAGGTCGTCAGGACTTTGGCAGCCCTACGGCGCGTGCCTCCGGGTGGCGGATGGAGGATAAAGGGATGAGTTAACTGTAATGACAGGCTGCAAGGGATCCGGATCCTCAGCAGTCTTCAAAACGGTAAGCTATCCTATGGGCAACGCTTACAAAGATGTTCTCTTAAGAACAAAACGACCTCTTTGAAGAAAAGCGCTTACGCGGACCGGATCACCACATGATGGAAAGTGCTTTTACTCTGTAATACAAGCGCGAGTACTCACACGCTAAGCTACGATGCGCGACGAAATGTTCTTGTTGTCATTTTTATGTTAGTCTTTTTTTCGGAAAATACTGTTTTCCTTTTTTTCTGTTCTTTTCAAATCAGTTCCAGATCAAGGTTCACGAAATAAAAAAAAAACAACCAAAGAAAGCAGCTTACACCAGAAGGAAGGAAGACGAACACTAAAAGGACGATGATGCGGCTGTAAGCGATTGAAACTTCAACTTGGGGATCGCCAAGGCATGTAGGACATCAAGCAATTGCAGCTCCCGCAAAAATTGCCTTTTTCCAGTGAGCGGTAGGATGGGTATTACCCAAGGTATTACCCATCATCAGGTATGTGACTTTACCCACTTAGCACGTTCCGTTTGAATTCCGTTTAGAATTCCGCTTGAGCGAAAAAAGTTCGATTCGAATTCTAAACAGTGTTCGTTTTAGATTCTAAACCGCATTCCGTTTCAAACGCAACAACCGGTTCCGTTTGAGTTTTCGCCGCAAATCGGTTCAACCCGAATTCAAACGGAATCGAAACGGAATGGTTGGGTTGATTTTGACAGCTGCTTCTTCTTCTTGTTTTTATATATTGGTTTTCTTTTTTGATTGGTTTTACTAGATTTTAATAATAATTGAAGTTTTTTGTCTTTTTTCAAACGATTTTATTTTAAATCTGATAAGAAAAAGTCATAGAAAAACACTCCCCAGCCGCGAATCCCCACATTGTCTTTATTAAGTTATATGTAAAGCTATTAGGTACAAAGAAAGTTAGCTTTGCATTTGCCACACTTGACCAATACGGACGAAACCGCATTGTTGCCTCCGGAGAGCACTTGTACGGCGCGTAAACGATCGGGAGCGTGTCCTTGTCGCCGATCGTAGTGAATTTGATGTCCCCACTTGTAGCCCGGAATCGTTGCCGGCGTAGAACTTCCTGTCGAACCACCGCGACAAAATGGATAGCGTCATGGTTCACCGGCGGTCCAGCTCCGCAGGTACGCTTGTTCTCGAGCACTTTTTCGAAAGATAAAAACTGCAACTCCGTCGCACCATTACCTCATACAGCATATCTCGGATGAGTTTTCAAAAAGCCGTAAGAGCCACCGTGACCTCTGACACTAATTTTCGTTTTTCTCGAAAATGAAACAAAATTTCATATATTTTTAGTTTGGGGCACTTGAAGGACATGTAGATGAACAATCTCGAGCATTTTTGATTTTGGTTTTTCGTAAGAAGGTCGAGTACCGATGCAAAAGGACTTTGTTTACCAATGGCTTTTACGGCTTTTTGAAAACTAATCCGAGATATACTCGGTGGCCAGGGCATGCGTGGGGTCAAACTTGTTGGAGGGTAGTCGAGGTTGCAGTTGTGACATTCGCGGCATCCGCAGCTTTACTGGCCAACACGGAACCAGACGTGGAAAAGATTTGAGCTCGTTCCTAGCAAACAAGTTGGTCCTTTGCAGTGTTTTACGGAGAAGAAGCTGCAGAGGTAAAGGAATGATTAAACAGCTTCCCAATCAATTTAATTCCCGCGGCGATACAAACCTGTACACGAATCGACTCCCGCTCCCTTCTCGTACACGGCCGTCGAATTGTCCATCACTATGGCGCGGTGCTTTTCCTCCTCCTCATGGTGGCTGACAACTCCAGATCTTCGTCCTCAGAGCACCAGTTCCGTCACTTTTTCACTCTTTTTGGACGGCGGCCTCCGGTTCCGGGGACTTTTCTTTGTGACCTGGTCTTCTCTTTTCCGGTGAGGCGGTTGCGACAACATCTTCCGGAATATCGCTGGGGGTCATTCCCGTCGGCCGTTGGACCCTTTTGCTTTCCGCCATTTTTCCCAACCACGTGATTTTTTTGTGACCGGAACTTTGATCTCGGCCGGCGCGGCAGCTTTCCAGTCTGGACGGCCTCGCGGCAGCTTTCCAATCTGGACGGCTTCGCGGCAGTGATGCTTCAAACGCCGGGTGATTGGGGACTCAAAAACTGAGGAGGAGGTGCCGTTTTTTTAAAAACAAAATTCTCGCGTAAACTAATTTGAAACGACTTTCGCAAAAAAAAAACCCAAGTTCGAACACGTTTGACGTTTCTTGGAAAGCCGTCTCACTCACACACTTAAAGGTTGGGTGGTGACGCGCGGATAATTATGTGGCATTGTGTGTGAAAAGAAAAGAATTTTTTTTCGTGTTTCATCCTGGTTGGCTTGCCCACAAGCAGAAGAAAATCAGTTCAATTTGTTGGGTGGTGACGCGCGGATAATTATGTGGCATTGTGTGTGAAAAGAAAAGAATTTTTTTTCGTGTTTCATCCTGGTTGGCTTGCCCACAAGCAGAAGAAAATCAGTTCAATTTGTTGGGTGGTGACGCGCGGTTAATTATGTGGCATTGTGTGTGAAAAGAAAAGAATTTTTTTTCGTGTTTCATCCTGGTTGGCTTGCCCACAAGCAGAAGAAAATCAGTTCAATTTGTTGGGTGGTGACGCGCGGATAATTATGTGGCATTGTGTGTGAAAAGAAAAGAATTTTTTTTCGTGTTTCATCCTGGTTGGCTTGCCCACAAGCAGAAGAAAATCAGTTCAATTTGTTGGGTGGTGACGCGCGGTTAATTATGTGGCATTGTGTGTGAAAAGAAAAGAATTTTATTTCGTGTTTCATCCTGGTTGGCTTGCCCACAAGCAGAAGAAAATCAGTTCAATTTGTTGGGTGGTGACGCGCGGATAATTATGTGGCATTGTGTGTGAAAAGAAAAGAATTTTATTTCGTGTTTCATCCTGGTTGGCTTGCCCACAAGCAGAAGAAAATCAGTTCAATTTGTTGGGTGGTGACGCGCGGTCAATTATGTGGCATTGTGTGTGAAAAGAAAAGAATTTTATTTCGTGTTTCATCCTGGTTGGCTTGCCCACAAGCAGAAGAAAATCAGTTCAATTTGTTGGGTGGTGACGCGCGGTTAATTATGTGGCATTGTGTGTGAAAAGAAAAGAATTTTTTTTTCGTGTTTCATCCTGGTTGGCTTGCCCACAAGCAGAAGAAAATCAGTTCAATTAGTTGGGTGGTGACGCGCGGTCAATTATGTGGCATTGTGTGTGAAAAGAAAAGAATTTTTTTTCGTGTTCCATCCTGGTTGGCTTGCCCACAAGCAGAAGAAAATCAGTTCAATTTGTTGGGTGGTGACGCGCGGTCAGTTATGTGGCGTTGTGTGTGAAAAGAAAAGAATTTTATTTCGTGTTTCATCCTGATTGGCTTGCTCAAGTCCTTCCTATATCATCGTTGATCGGGAGGCACGACGTCGTGTGAATTGTTGCATTAAAATAAGTTTAAGTATTACTGTAAATGACTGTAAAAAAGTCCTTCCTATATCATCAATGTCGTCTGGGTAATCGTGATGAAAAATTACATTTATTCAGTATTTAAATACCTGTGCGCGAGTGTTTTGGTGTGCTAATTAGAAAGACCTTCCCATAGCATCGTTGCTCGGAAGGCTCGCCGACGGGTTTGTTATGAAAGTCCTCCCCATAGCATCGTAGCTCGGGAGGCATCGAAAAGCCAATACCTTATCCTACTAACCCAAAAAAAAATAATCACGTGATGCTTGAAGGAGATGCTGTGGATTCAACGGTCTCAAGCGGTATCAACAAGTATATAGCGAAAAACTATGTGCTTGATGAGTCTGCAACTTCAACTATCGGACTAACATTCCTCCCTTTTGTTGAACTGCAGGCTTCTTGGGAGGGCGCCGGTATTGACTAATAAAGTCGGGGTCTTCAGGGGTTAAACAGTGAACGGATGGTTGGCTCCCACTGATCATTTTTGATTCATTGTTTAACTTCAGCTGATCTGTCAATAACGGAGTAGCAGCTCATTGGCAGTCAACCATGCTCATGCTCATGCTCATGCTCAAGCCGTCTCACTCACACACTTAAAGAAAACCGTTTCGGCGAAACCTGGCGAAATGTCACCGAGGTTCCGCTGTACACCAGCAGGTGTCGCCCTTGTGCAAAAATGGTTAAACGGAATCGAAACGGAGTCCAACCGGAGATTCCGTTTAGAAAATTTCGAAACAATTTTCGAAGCGGAATTCGAAGGGGAATGAACCCGTCAAGCGGAGAACGGTTTGATTGGGTAGTTGTCTTTATTATTTACAATCGGCTCACTGGTTGTCAATCTCTCTCTATGTTTTCCTCCTTCTGTAGAAGATTTGTTTAGTTCTTCAAATTTCATATTTCGATACTTGCTTTTTTCCATTTCTCTTTATCCCAACCTTTCTCTATTTTGACGGTTCTTATGATTTTATTTTAACTTTATTTTTGTTGATATGATTTCAAAATGACGATCATGCTTTGCTTAGATTTTCTAATCGAATCGGCTTTTGGATTCTTATTTTATCTATCTCGATGGTCCTTTTGTTATTGACAACCAGAGAGTTGACTCTTTATATTTTTCTTAATTTTCCAGGTAATATATACAGTAATTTCCATAAAAAAAAATTTCTGGCATTTTCCCCTTAAAATTAATTTTGCGTTTATTGCTTTGTTGGAACAGTCAAGTTGTCAATCAGTAAAAGTCCGTTAGCGTATGGAAAATGTACTCCGTTTGCACGTGCTACTTGATACTGATTTTGGGAGTTTTAACAGTTTTACTTTTAACAGTTAGAACCTTTAAAACTAGTTTTGGGGGACGGAGTTTTTATGACACTGTTGGGAGCGGCGATAGAGAACGAAATATCAAATTAGAATATTTACAACAACACACACTCTCGCATACACAATCTCATAATAACCTACCCAATCATGTCCTCTTTCCCGCTTCCCATGGGGTGTAAGTGGCACTTCACAGGCTAACACATTCATTACCTTTCCTTGACACAACCGGACTTGGACTGACTTGATCCTAGCTGTCCCACCTCGCTCCGCAAAAAAAAATCGTTAATCATGCAACATTGACGTGAATTTCCGGTAGAAGCCAAATCTGCAGCGTGCCGACCCATGGTGGCTGTTCACTATCGCATCATGTGGAATAAGCATGAATTTCACAGATCTGCATGGCCTTTCATGCATTATTGGCATGATCATCTCGTGGAGGTTCCATGATTTTTATTGCAGCTTTTGCTCCATTTTTCTTTTATTTGACTACTTCTTATTCTTTTATGAAATAATACGATTTGGAATTATTTTATCATTTTTATTTTCTTAAAATTTTCATAACTAACATACCGTCAGTGGGGGTGACTATGGGTCAAAAACGATACACCTCTCGAAATTTCTTAATAACAAAAACAATTTAAATAACACCGAAAATCTTTCAACGTAGATTTGTTCTTAGATAGTTTACTAACATTTTGTTCGAGGGAACCGTATTGACACGCTACAATGTTTGAAGTGGAGATTTTCAAACATTTGGGTAGTTTTCGAGCAATTCTAACAAAAATATTGGAAAAATGATTTTTCGAGAGGTCATTTTTGGCCAAAAACATACCCCAACTTTAGACATCAGCCAAAATAACAGGATTTGTTCTAGGAACGAGATTTTTTCAGCGAAGTCATCTTAAGATGTCCCCTACACAACCCCTTTAACAGAATTCAGTTTCATTGAGAATAACCTGAAAAATGGTAAAATCCGTAAAAAATCACTTTGACCCAATCTGGCCCATTTTGGCGGAGTTGTCCTTTGCTGCTGCCAATGGTGGAGACTTTTGTGGTCCTTGTTCCTTGATCCTTTGTCTTGGCTTCCGTCAAGTTTCGTTTTTTAATGTCCTAACGGATTGAGTCCTCTGAAACAAAAAAAAAAAAACATTTAAATCCAAATTAGCTTTGATTCTTTTGCCTTCCTCACTGAGGTAGGGCTATAATCCTGCTCTGAAAATGAACTTTTTATTAAAAGCTCAAAGACCCACCTTCATGTATACAAATCGACTCAGAATCGAAAACTGAACAAATGTCTGTGTGTGTATGTATGTATGTGACCAGAATTCTCACTGAGTTTTCTCTGCACTGGCTGAACCGAATTTGATCGAATCAGTTGCATTCGGCTTGGTTTAGGGTCCCATACATCGCTATTAAATTGTTTGAAGTTTCGATAAGTAGTTCAAAAGTTATGTATAAAAATGTGTTTTCACAAATACCCGGATCTCAATTCTATGCATGTAAACGATGTCCGGATCCATCATCCGACCCATCGTTGATTAGGTATTCAAGAGACCTTTCCAACGAGTCCACAACATTGAAGATCTGGCAACCCTGTCTCGAGTTATGACCACTTAAGTGATATTTATGTACTTTTTTGAAGCCGGATCTCACTTAAATGTATGTAAACTATGTCCGGCTCCATCATCCGACCCATCGTTGGTTAGGCAATTGAAAGGCCTTTCCAACGAGTCTAAAACATTGAAGATCTGGCAACCCTGTCTCGAGTTATGACCGCTTAAGTGATATTTATGTATGTTTTTGAAGCCGGATCTAACTTAAATGTATGTAAACTATGTCCGAATCCATCATCCGACCCATCGTTGGTTAGGTATTCGAGAGACCTTTCCAACGAGTCCACAACATTGAAGATCTGGCAACCCTGTCTCGAGTTATGACCGCTTAAGTAGTATTTATGTACGTTTTGAAGCCGAATCTCACTTAAATGTATGTAAACTATGTTCGGATCCATCATCCGACCCATCGTTGGTTAGGTAATTGAAATGAGTCCAAAACATTGAAGAACTGACAACCCTGTATCGAGTTATTGAGCATGAGCATGAGCATGAGAGACCACCCATGGTTGTCCTTCTCCGTTGCTGAACAGGACCGTAATCTCCTAACAATACAACTGACCATACGCTTAAACGATCTAATGGTGTTTCCCTTATCAACAGCATGTATGAATGCGTTGAAAAGATAAAACATCAAGATCATAAAAACTAGATCTGAAGCGAATAGGTAACAGTCATTGGCCACCAACGGCGCCCGCCATGTCAGTTTGTAGATCTCGAGGGGATTGGGACGGGAATGTTAGTTAGCACAGGTTGCTACAAAGGATGGGTTCTATACGATATCCACACCCCCACGTGTGCCGGAAAACTACTTCTACTTGGGATTTTGTTAGTGGGAAAGGGTAATGGCCAGGATTCATCATAGAGGATGATGATGCGACCCAATAATCAATGAATTTTGTTTAATGATGTGATGTATTATGCATTCTCAAGGCAAACAGTCGGATGATGCGGATGAGATTATTCCCGGTTATTTGGTGTTGAGTTTAGCATAAATGATTCAATCTTAGACAGCCGGCTGTGGAAAGATAAAACCAAATAAAATGCGAAAACGCGAAACCGACCGGACCGAAAAACACACACAATCGGGGGACAACAAAGACGGAAACGGAATCGAAAATCCTGTGTGATAACCGCGACCCGCACCGTTCCAATTCTCCAAGGCAACTGTCAAACTTCACGAAATCGTCCGGGTCGAAATACACACACAATCGGGGGGAAAACAAAGACGGAAACGGCAACGAAAATCCGGCGTGTTAACCGCGACCCGCACCGTTCGAATTCTCCAAAGCAACTCTGACAACCCTGTATCGAGTTATTACCACTTATGTTATATATTGTGTTCTTTTTTCTGGATCTAAAAAAAGCTGAAATCACTCATATTACCCATTTTTGGTAAAAAGTGAGGAAGGTATCAACCACATATGTGGATTAAGTTAGTTTTTTAAATAATACTAAATACTTACTTTCCAGATGGAGCATTGAACAGCGTGCGATTCTATAACACTTTTTACGCGACTTGAAAAATGCTCAAACTGCCTGCACGCACTTTATGCCTAGTCGAAATTTGCAGACAGGAAATTTATGCAACCTTTGAACCATTCCCCACTCACACAAACAACTTTTCACCACAATGTTGCATGAAAAGGTGTATGGATTTTTCCATACTAGTATTCATGCGTATGTTGCATGATTATCTTGCAAACAGGCTTGCCACACGTACAGATATTTTTGGCACAGACCAAACACTCAATCAAGTATAACTTTGAAGAAAAACATTTTTATCAAAAACTAAACAAGTAAAAAGATGCAAAAAATGTTTATCTTTTTAGTGCAGTTTACAAAAACTACTCAAGTGTATTTTAACTGTACAAATAATTAGTTTGAGTGTTTGGTCTGTGCCAAAAATATCTGTACATGTGCACTCAAAAAAATATTCACGTTGAAGTTACGTGAAAAGCTATGTGGTATTTTTCCACTACAGTTTTCACGTAACTTCTACGAGGTGACGCTGGTAGAAACGAAATTTTCTTGGGCAGATCATTTCACGTTGAATCTACGTGTTTGACACATAACAGCTAAATAATTATTTTTATGAATCTTACGTGTTTATTTTAATGAATGTTATAGGAAATTTCTAGTTTTTGTTTTATAGGAAATTTTTATTCAAGATTAGCCTATTTTTTCGAATCAAACAAAAAAGAAATGCAGTTCAAAATTGTAACATGTTTTATTTGTTCATTTAAAACATAATTCTAAAGTCACTATTCACTGGTTTCGGTTCGGGTTTGGGTAAATTGCTGCTGGTCCTTCTGAACCCCATCATCAATCTGGAACAGTGAGTCTTCGAGCATAGTCGCTGCCAACAAAGATCGCCTGTCGAAATATTCACGCCAGAGCCCTGCCTCGAAGATGAGCTTGACCGTGGTTTTCTCGCCGAGAATCTCCGAGTAATCGAGTCCGTTGGCCACACGCAGAACCGCCACCGTACAACAAACTTGCCAGGCCGAAGAAAGAGAGCAGCAAGAAACACGACATCTACGCCGAAACAAAGACTCCTGGTAGCAGAACTACAGAATGATTAACACCTTCAGATTTCATGATTGCCAGAGATGGTCTTCCGGGATCTCGATGGGTAGGTTCTCATCCTTCGCCGGAAAAAGCGGTTCCACCGGTTTCGCAGAAGGATGATCACTTATCAGTTTGGCGACGAAGCTTGCTGTGGCAATCCGGATGTGACTATCAGGACACCAAGCAAGCTGGTTCAACCTCTGAAACAAAGAAATAATTGATTATAAAGAAAACAACTCAAAATAAATTGAACATACCATTTGATAAATTTTCAACATCATTTTCTGAACACAAGTTCTGCAGCAGGTCTTTACCATTTGCCATCGTTTTTCACACTAGAATAATCACGTAGAAACTGGTACGAATGGAGCGCTCAAAGAAAAACAGTCTCGTTAGAATTACATTTCAAAACACATAAAAGCTACATGAAAAACCCTAGTGGAAAAATACTATAAGGATTTTCACGTAACTTCAACGTGAAATTTTTTTTTTTGCCGGTACACTTTCACATTATTTTTACGTGTGTCACGTAAAACGGGTCTATGGAGGGGAAAATTGGGGTTACGTGATTTTTCACGTAGCATCAACGTGTGGATTATTTTGAGTGTGGCAACGCTGCTTGCAAACTAAGAACCAGCTGACTGCATGCCACGCCTCCAAATTTTCAGACATGAATTTCACATGACATATAGTTGTGTCTGGGACGGGACGGCTGGATAGGGTCTTCTTTTTGAGTGTTTACGTTTGTATTCTTCTTCTGTTTTTTGCAAGAAAATTCGTGTTCGAACAAAAATATCAAGCAATCTGTGATTCAGATAGCTTGACAATTCAAATTTTCCCAGAGTTGTGTGAGTGCAAGGTTACTCTACTCTCTTACAGTAACCTTGGTGTGAGTGTGAGCTGCGTGAAAATCAAACTGAGTTGACATGAATGCATGGTGACAGTTGCAAGATTCATGTGAAACGTTGTTTTAGACCCAAAAAACTAGCTGCCACCGGAATTTTCATGCGCCTTTGTGGTGAATGGTTTTTTGAGTGCACGTAAAAATAATGTGAATGTGTACTGGCAAAAAAATGCTTTCACGTTGATGTTACGTAAAAAGCCTTATGGTATTTTTCCACTAGGGTTTTCCATGTAATTTTTATGTGTTTTGAAACTCGTGTGCGCCATTTGGCGAAATTTCTACGTGATTATTTTAGTATGAAAATTGATGACGAACGACGAAGGTCTGCAGCTGGAGTTGTGCTCGCCATATTTATTTAAAAATGGAACAGACGTTAATTTCTGTTAGGTTTGATTAATTTTAATTATAGCTAATATTTGTTCCAGAATCTGACCTCTGGAAGTGATCATCTTCTTTCCCGGCGGCCACTGGGATTCTGGCCCGTTCCAACCTTAGCGGCCGGTGTTACCGTGGTGCTTAACGTCACCGAAAAAACAGACAAGGCCAACGGGTTTAGCTGAGTGGCCTTGAAACGGGTTCCCGTGTGCATGCAGGCTAGCAGAATCGGCTAACTAAACCCAAACGTCCTGGTGGCACGAAGGATAGACCATGTCTTGGGGGGTCACGCGCGGATATCTCTATCTCTGTCTGCAACGCGGCTCTACTTTGTTCTAGCTGTTTCATTTTCCAAATAGAACTGAAACTGACCACCCGCAACGCGGAGTTGCAGTTTTATTTTTCGAGCAGTATTTTGGATCAGAAATAAAACTGCTCGACGAGTTTGTTTCAAACGTGAGACCAAGGGTCCTGATTTTCGGTTCAAAGATCAGAAATCACTCTGGCCAAAGCTGTCTCCTTCCGGTACAGGTCGACGTCAGGGAAGCGCTTCGAACGACTGAGTGTACGCTAAGTGTACGCTGGAGTTTGAGAAGGCGAAGAGAGATCATACTTGGACCGAGTGGCGAACTTTTTTGCTAAGGTGGGGTTGAAAACCCGTTCCAAGTGCTGAAGAAAACCTTCGAGTTTCTGAAGGCTCAGAAAAAGCAGAAAGGCAGACGATTCGGATCAAACTGCAACATCTCGCAGTTCAGATGGCTGGAATCGTTGTATACATCGGTTGTAGAAGGCCAGAACTTACTCCTCCTGCCCGAGGACGGACAGTCGTTTCCTGCTCCCACCCGAGGCTAAGTTCGGGATATTATCAACAATTTCAGAAACGGAACGTGTCCTGGATCAGACGGGATCAACGTCGAGCTACTCAAATGTGCTCCAGAAGAATTCATCGACGAACTACACAGCTTGATTGAGCAGATCTGGAACTCGAATGTTTCACTTGCTGAGTTCTTGAATACCGTCCGTCGCAGGCCGACGACGCAGAAAAGAGACAAAAATATTTCCCTCACGCTCCCTCTGCAGCAGCTGTAAAGTGGTGTTTCATTCTCCGCTGCAGTCACACTACAGTGTTTGCCACAGAGAGAGTGAGAAGCAGTCATTTTTTTCGTCTTTTTATACGCTCTTCGCTCGCACGGCGTTGTACCCGAGGTGTGCACCCCGTGTTTACACCGCGTGTAAACTTGAGTGCGCCGTGCGGGGAGAACTCGAACATGGTAGCCTGGTGTGTTTGAGGTTCATCTGCACTGAAAACTTGTGCGGCGTGTACGGCGTGCGTGCGTTTGGGGAGGACTGATTCCAGACGATACTACAGTATTCCAAGAGTGGCCTGACATACGTTATATAGAGTAATTTAATAGTATACGGGTCCTGGAAGTTGAATGCAAAGCGCTTTATAAAGCCTAATGTACAATGGAATTACATTTCTTTACATTCAATTGGAGTAGGCTTTTACTACACCATGTATAGAAAAGATTAATTTCGTTTTGGAATACATGACTGTCATTGGCATTTCCTATTTCCATATACAATTTCATGTCGTCTGCATATGGGTCATTCCATCTCAACTGTGCACGAAAAAGTGCAAATTTGAAAATTACCCTCTCCGATCCTGCTCAAATTTGGCAGAGCGATTTTTGACCAAACCTTCAAGTTTCAAACGACGATAACTCAGGAACCACAAATCTTAGAGGGTCGGTCTTGGACTCAATTTTGAAGGAAATTGGACGTAGAATCCATTTCTGTGGTCAAATTTTTGATTAATTTATTTTTTCTACCTGTATTGCGCAATTGAAAACTTGAAACGGCCGTATCTCAAAACACCCCAACTTATTTTTAATTTGACCTCACCATCGTGTTCCCCGGCCAATTTTACATAAGAATCACTTATCGACAAAACGGAATATGTTTCGTTCCAGAGATATCGAATTTTAAAGTTTTGTGTTTTCGAGATTACCTACATCAGCTTCATTCGCCGCATCTGCTAGAAGCACACAGGCGGGCTGATCAATAAGTGCTACCTGGTGTTCTAGGAGATGATTAATTTAATTTATATTTTCATAATTTTACGCAAATATTTATTCAAATGGCTAATAGGGGAAATTCTGGTATGTTTGGCAGGTTAAGTCCTCGCTCCTAGTTTCGTCCAATTTGCTCATTTTCACTATTTAAACAACAAATTTTGCAAAACTTTTGATAGAAACTTGCTTGTTCACTTCTTATTGAGCTATTTATCACTCGATTTCAGTTGAAAACGCTTTTAATCAGCTGTAATTGAATGCCAAAGCGCTGATATGGCAACATAAGAGGAACGCTGGAATTAGATGCTGTTCCGTTCCCTACCTTGATCAATCTATTTTTGTGAAAGGAATATTTATTGGGTTATTTTACGTGTTGCTAACCGTTTTAGAGTACCTCCGAGGCCATGACTAGGGCCTTCATCATGAGCGGTAGCAAAATAGTGCCATTCAGCAAAAACCCCAAAACCTGCTTTATTATTATTATTATTATAGTTCATTATTGACACTTTACCATAATTTGGCAAATCCTATTTATGGTTTAAAAGATTGATCATATTAAATCAATTTTAATATTGTGAGCCAGCTCCATTTGATTAAAAGAATCCAAGAATGATGTAAGGAAAAAAAAAATACTGTTGTTCCGACGGTGTCGAAATCATCGCAACTAAATTTGGGGAATTAGCCGCTTTGCAGCAGATCAAACTTTGTGATTTTCTTACATTTTTCAGTTTTATACTTTCCAGAAATCCTTTTCCTACTCCTTGTGATCGTCCTTCACTAGAGTACAACGTATCAACAAATTTTATTAATTTTTGTTCATATATTTTACTCAGTAATGTATCGTGTACTTATTGTTCAGTGTTACTAACAAGATTAATTGCATTTTCCTGCTCGCTGTGTGTGGTTATTGCTCTGTCCTGTGGGTTAGCACAGAAATTCACTTCATTCATTTTTTTGAGCAGATAAACATTCGTGATTCAACTCCAGTTTCCTACAGTGTTATACAGTAAATTTTTGCCCAATTTGATAAAGATTATTTATGATGAAATATTATTTCAATAAATGACCAGGTAGCAGTTATTGATCAGCCCGCCTGTGTGCTTCTAGCAGATGCGGCGAATGAAGCTGATGTAGGTAATCTCGAAAACACAAAACTTTAAAATTCGATATCTCTGGAACGAAACATATTCCTTTTTGTCGATAAGTGATTCTTATGTAAAATTGGCCGGGGAACACGATGGTGAGGTCAAATAAAAAAAAATAAGTTGGGGTGTTTTGAGATCCCGCCGTTTCAAGTTTTCAATTGCGCAATACAGGTAGAAAACATAAATTAATTAACATTTTGATCACGGAAATGGATTCTACGTCCTTCACTTTCCTTCAAAATTGAGTCTAAGACCGACCCTCTAAGATTTGTAGTTCCTGAGTTATCGTCGTTTGGAACTTGAAGGTTTGGTCAAAAATCGCCAAAAGTCGATTTTTGAGGAGATAAAAATGGAGGGTGGTCCGATTTGGATGAAATTCGGGATTCTTGCATGTTTTTGTGGGTCTCGTGGCGCAGGGGTAGCGGCTTCGGCTGCCGATCCCGATGATGCTATGAGACGCGGGTTCGATTCCCGCCTTATCCACTGAGCTTCTATCGGATGGTGAAGTAAAACGTCGGTCCCGGTTTCTCCTGTCTCGTCAGAGGCGCTGGAGCAGAAATCCCACGTTAGAGGAAGGCCATGCCCCGGGGGGCGTAGTGCCAATAGTTTCGTTTTTTTTGCATGTTTTGATAGTATCAACAGCTCTGCCAAATTTGAGCTGGATCGGAGAGGGTAATTTTCAAATGCTGTTCCGCTTCAGATGGAATGACCCATATACAAGTACGTTAATTTTTTTAAGAATGAAGGAAATGTCATTTACATACAAGATGAAAAGAAGAGGTCCTAGATGGGATCCTTGCGGAACCCCAGAGGTGACGTGAATTGATTCCGATAGTACATTTTGGAAGCGAACAATTTGTTCGCGCTTAGTCAAATATGACTTAAGCCATTCCAAAAGATTCGGTTGAATTCCAATTTTCTGCAGTTTGAAGATTAATAATGGTATGTCGATTCTGTCAAATGCCTTACTAAAGTCTGTGTAAATTGCTTCTACGAAATTGCGATTATGCATTGCATTCATTGTAAAATTTACAAATTCTAAAAGGTTGGTGCTAGTAGAGCGGCCTTTAAAAAGCCGTTCTGTTTACATGTGATGCGGTTTTTACTTGCTGAAAGATTTTTTCATTTATAATAGATTCGAAAAGTTTTGGAATGCAAGACAAAAGGGCAATTCCGCGATAATTACGTATGTCTGATTTTGGGCCTGATTTGAAAATAGGCACCAAAAAAGACTGTTTTCCATGTTTGTGAGAATTTTCCAGTATTTATTGACATGTTGAAGAGATGATGCAGTGGAAATGTCAATTCTTCTGCAAGGTTCTTTAGGAATGCAGGTGCTATTCCGGGTCCTGGTCCTTTTGATGAGTCTAAGTCCTACAATGCCTGGCGTACTTCCGTTTCTGACAAAGAATTGACTGAGACGTCATTTGGAAATTCTGGTATATATGAAAAATAGTCGCGGTCGCGGTCTTCTTCGGAAAATGAGGTGTATACTTCTTTGAAAAATTTTGAAAAAAGATTGCAAATTTCTTTTGAGTTACTGCCTACATTTTCGTCCAGTTGCATTTGCGATGGGAAGTTACTACTTTTGGATTTGGATTTTACGTAATTAAAGAAATTTTTCGGGCATGATTTGACTTCAGATTCGATTTTACTATTATATTCTTCGTTGGCAGAATTGAGTGCCGAAAAAAATTGGTCGGAAATATTCAGATAATTCAGAAGATTTGTGTCATTTGAATTGTTTCTGTATAGTTTGTAGGCTTTTTGTTTTCTATTTTTTAAATGTCTTAGTTGTGGAGTGAACCACACTGGGTATTTATTGCCTGTGTTATTACGTCGTCTTCTTCCAGTAGGTACGGTTTCAGATGTTATAGTGTTAATTTCCGTATAGAATTTTCCTACTAATTCGTCGACATTTCCTTCATTATTAAATAAGTTTTGCCAGTCAATTGCAAGTAGTTTACGTTTGGCTTCTACAAAGTTTGTTTTATTGTATTCCAGGACTTCTTCATATTCCCAGTCAATGGGCAAAGTGTTTTTATGGACATAAATAGAATATTCAATTGTTGTATGGAAGACTTCATTCTTCCAAAGGGGGTTACAGATTCTTGTACATGAAAGTCTTCATAAGCATAAGCATAAGCATAGGTGCCCACCCGCAGTTGCTACTCCGTTATTGACCAGGACCTCCAGAAGTTACATCCACGAGCCGTGGAAGATAAGTGGGTGCTATCTTTCCTCGCTTCGCAACTTCTCAAAGGCCCCTATCATGCTGATCAATACCGGCGCCGGCCACGACCAGTGGTAGGGTCACGGGGAAGTGGATGGGAATGTTAGTCCGATACTTGAGTGATAGAGACCGCCCAATCGACTGCTTCTCCGACAAAGTATCACATGAGTTTTGAGGGGTTAGTAGATGGGTATGAGGTCAGGATTCACGAGTGGCAGTGATGTGACCATGAGCATTTTGTTTATCGGTTGAAATTTTAAATCTTAGGCAGCCGGCTGCGAAAAGATAAATAATTGATTATTTAAAAGTTTGTTTTAATCGAACGCGTGCCAACCGAGCGGTAGTGCTATGGGCTGGACTTATCAGTATATTTTTACTGTTGGTACAATTAAGATAACGCGAGCAAATGTCAAAAATAGTAGATGAGTTAATACTAAAGCTGCCAGTTGGAATAAATTATTACGATCAACGAATATAAACGAAAAGAAAACAGGACACCACGTAACCGATTGTAATGAAATTAAAACAATAACTTAAACGAACTTAACCGGCGGCGTTCCTTCCTATCAACGATGATAAAAGAAGGACTTATAAATTTAAAATATAAAAAGACTCCAAAAAATACGTTGCATAGTAACCGCGAAGTCCCGCTACTCACAATCGAATCCGAAAAATAGCTATCTAGAATTTTAAATATAGTATTAATTCGACCGCGATCCTCCAGAAATTCTTCGTCGGCGTGCCTTCCGATCAACGGTGATGTAAGAAGGGCTTTATTCATTAAAATGATTTTATATCATAAGCCTTAAAACATGTTCGTCGGCGTGCCTTCCGATCATCGATGATATAGAAAGGACTTAATCCAGCATTACGACTTGCTTGTCTCGAAAAAAAAAAAGAATTCGGATCGTTTCTATCGAAAACTATGTAAAGAGAACAAAAATAAACTCATTGGCCAACGAACGCGCGAACTAAAAAAAGAAAAAAGAAGAAGAAGAAGAAGAAGACCAATCACCCCATGCACACAAACAACGACATAAAAGAGATGAAAACAACACGAATCAGAAGAAATCCAATCACCCCATGCACTCGAACAACGACATAAAAGAGACGGAAAATAACACGAAAAACAGGACTGAGCGTCCACACAGGCACCGCACTACTGATGCCATTATTTAATTATAATGACCAATCACCCCATGCACTCGAACAGCGACATAAAAGAGACGGAAAATAACACAAAAAAACAGGACTGCGCGTCCACACAGGCACCGCACTACTGATGCCATTATTTAATTATAATGACCAATCACCCTGTGGTGGTGTCCTGCCCCTGCGAACATTTACACATAACACACACACTTACACCTACACGTTGCCGGCTCAGCACACCCCTGTTGCAGACACACGCACACAGATCATTTGCTCATTCTTCTCTGTGCCGCGCAAGAGACAAGTCGAATAAAAAGTAGAGTTTTAGTTTTAGTCGGTGAACTACGCGTTTTATTCCCTGCGGCGATTCCGTTCCCACATTGGTGACCCGTGACGCTGAAAAGAAGTGGAAAATCGACCCCGACGACCGGTCTCCGCGAAACTTCCAGCGAAATCGGATTTTTTTTTTCTCGCCGCTCGCAACCGACGCCATCTTGGGGCCCTGACTACGCACCGCTGAATCAGCAGACCAAGATGGAAGCGCAAACACAGACAAACGAGACAAACAATCCTGCCACCTCGGCTGTCACCGCGGTGTGATGTCTTCCTGTTTATCATCTTTAAATAAAACACACTTTTAATTGCACTTATCAAACGGGAGCCAAGCTCCATCTTTACTGTTCGGCTTCATCCACCAGAGTCGTCATCCGTCGACGCACACTGACTACCTAATTTAGGATAATGTTTAGGATGCCACATCCTCCCCTTGCCAAATGAATGTTATAATAAGTACACCAACAAAACAATCAAGTAAATATTCAAGTAAAATCCATTTGCCGCGCTTTCGCCTGTGTTCTGCATCGCCTGGTGAAAAGCCTGCCCTTTGTTGCGAAGGTTAATTGACTTTGGCTGCTAATCCCAACGACTCCAAGAATGTGTGTTCAGTTCCTTCATTGATCATCGAATATTTCTGTCTTCCTCCGAGTCATCTAAAGTAAAGAAAATAATGAGAAAGAAAAGAAGAAAAAAAAAATCAGCAGAATACAAAGCTCTGAACAATAATATTATAATATATGTTGGAAAACCAAGTGTATGCTTACTTAAGATCTCACATTTCAGAAGTCATAATACTCCTTTTTCAAACAATTTCTCCTGAATATTTTTTTACCGTAACAATGCTTCTTAACTTAAAGGCTTACATCGATTGCATGATTTGTTTACCAAACACTGGAATTAGGAATACTGTTACAACCAAGCCGCATCTCCTTTCGACATGTATCCTAGGCGCAGAGATACTTGCACATTCCAGAAAGGTGTTTATTTACGATCCTTTCCATCACTGAGAATAACCTAAACCCGACCAGGACCCTCTCATTCACTAAGTCGTTGTGGAGTCTCCTCTAAATGCTAATACTAATTTGTTTTAAAATTATTGATCAAAACTTTCCACATAACCAAGGCTAGCAAATTTCTTGATTTCAGACGAAAACGATTTTTAGAAACTATAATCTAATGAATCAACAATTCTAGATGGAGTTTTCCTATTATGAAAAGTATTTGTGAAATTGAATAGAAAAAAAAAGAGAGCTTCATAATATGAAAATCAGTTCCACGAGGAGTTCAATAGTGTGATAGTAGCTACAATATGGCTAGAATATAATTATTTGTACCGCGGTATGTTATGTCTTCATTAGAATCCACAATACGAAAATAAACATAATTAGTTATGCCAAATTACGTCCTTTACTTATCATTATTCTTTCTATTATTTTTTTTTCTCTCTAAAAATAAGTTCTATTTTGCTCATGATTGTGGTCTTTTGCAACCCCAACTGTTACAGATTTTAAGTCACATAATGCTTTATAACTATTAAAAATAATTGCCTTTTGTCCTACCAGTTTGCAATTTATCTATCATTAATTATTATTATTGCTACATTTTTTTTTTCTAACATTCTAAATTTATAACTTTACTTTGAAATTTACTTGATTTACATTACAGTTATTACAGTTACAGCTTTTAGGAACTTTTTTGCTGCAGTTGGCCTTGGGCTAAACCCGACTCAACTTTTGGGAACATGTCTTGCAGCAGTTGGCCTTGGGCTAAACCCGACTCAACTTTCAGGAACTCTTTTGCTACAGTTGGCCTTGGGCTAAACCCGACTCAACTTTGTAGTGCGATTGGCCTTGGGCTAAACCCGACTCAATCTCTTGCTGCAGTTGGCCTTGGGCTAAACCCGACTCAACCTTTAGGAACATGTCTTGCAGCAGTTGGCCTTGGGCTAAACCCGACTCAACTTTGTAGTGCGATTGGCCTTGGGCTAAACCCGACTCAATCTCTTGCTGCAGTTGGCCTTGGGCTAAACCCGACTCAACTTGGTAGTACGATTGGCCTTGGGCTAAACCCGACTCAATCTCTTGCAGCAGTTGGCCTTGGGCTAAACCCGACTCAACTTTCAGGAACTCTTTTCACTATAGTTGGCCTTGAGCTAAACTCGACTCAACTTATCAGGAACTTTTTTCACAATAGTTGGCCTTGAGCTAAACTCGACTCAACTTTTCAGGAACTCTTTTCACAGTAGTTGGCCTTGAGCTAAACTCGACTCAACTTATCAGGAACTTTATCACAATAGTTGGCCTTGAGCTAAACTCGACTCAACTTTTCAGGAACTCTTTTCACAGTAGTTTGCCTTGAGCTAAACTCGACTCAACTTATCAGGAACTCTTTTCACAATAGTTGGCGTTGAGCTAAACTCGACTCAACTTTTCTGGAACTTTTTTCACAATAGTTGGCCTTGAGCTAAACTCGACTCAACTTTTCTGGAACTCTTTTCACAATAGTTGGCCTTGAGCTAAACTCGACTCAACTTTTCTATTTTGCCTCTCATTTTGCTTTTATCCTTTCACATTCTAACAATGATCAAACATTCTTAACATTCAGCCAACAATTCATTTCCCAGCTAAACATGTAAATATTATATTAACTACATTTTGTAGTCATAGAGTTGCTCTCCATTTCTAAACATTTTCTTTTAGTATTAATATCATTTATATTCAAGCACATCACTTCGATGCTCCGCAAATTTCAGGGCCAAGTTGCCTGCGGTAAGGATATCAAACATATATACATCTCTTTGGTGCTGCAAACATTATATTAGTATAAGCACCACGTGGCTTGCATCTTCTGACAAATCCAATACAAACAGCGTGACAGACACGCAAGAATACTAATATTCCTTAAATTTTCTAACGCTTGAGGTTCTTCTAAAGCGAGTAGGACAAAGCATAACCCACTTTAGGTTAACACGTTCTCGACTTCAGCTTAACATGTTTTTTCTCTTCAAAAAAAGAGAATTAAGCAGTGTTGCGTTCCTCACGCGCTCGTGAGCGCTCACTTTTCGAAATAACCCATTTGAATGAAATAATATAAATTGTCATTGTTATGTTTGAGCACATAAAGGGTGGCTCCTCTTCCGTCAAGTAAATTATATCTAACACTTCCGCTACCAAGCCTCTGAAAATATTCAATTACAGATTCAATAAATGATTTTTTTGATTATGGACATTCTCTGAAATGTTCCGAATATGAGGGATGATTATAACTTTTAAAAAGCTTGCTACTGTTTTTTTAAAGGTCCAATAAAACATTTTTTTGTGTTTTTAAAACTACCTTGAGAAAACTCGGATTCTAAAACTTAAAATAAACATTTGTCAATTAATTCATTTTTATGTACATATCAGTGCATCTCTTCACGTCAATGATTTTATTCATTAAGAATGAGTAAGCTCTTTGCTAGCTCACTCAAGAGTGAATCATTCTGCCCCTTGGCTATTTAAATAGAACGTATATTTCGGTTCGCCGACTAAATCCATTTTATTGCTTACTTTTGTTCGTTTGACCACTTTCTTGATTGTTTTGTGGCCTGTGCTGAGATAGTTCTAGAAACTTCGTTTCAAAAAGGCAGATGCTTCAACAGGGAAAAACAACTACCTACTTTGGCTCACCAGCTCACGTGAGCGCAAAACGCTCCGGTGACCGTGAGCAAGCACGAGCTACCTGATAAAAACTCACGCTCCAGCTTTCCGTGAGCGCTCGCTCATTCGCAACCCTTTAATTAAGTTTACTTTTCTAGCATACCTTCTTTGAAATCATCTTTAAATATTTCCTTACTTCAAATCTATAAAATTCATACATTATAAATATACTGAAAACCACTTTGCAAAAACTCAACACCTCATCGAGAAAAGTTGGTTTGTTTTCATTCACTCAACGTAATGAATTAAAATATCGGCCAGAAACACTCAAATGCTTTGACATTGAGAGTTTTAATGAATTAGTTATCAGGTGTGGAGGTTACCATTATCGAACCATAGCAAACAAAATATATTAACAAGAACTGCAAAAGTCTGCAATGGAAAATTGTCTGCAACCCACTTTAAATATCTGCAACACCTAAAAACTTGGCATCCCTAGACAGCGCGCGGCATGGGGGTGGCGCTCACGTACCTTTTTTTAAAGCTGTCATAAAATATGAGTGACGTTTTATAAGATCTGACTTTTTATTTATTATTGAAAATTTAAACCGAAGATAATCAGAATGTTATAACATAACAATAATAAAATAAATATTCATTAGCTTTTTATCACAAAGAAAGTAAATATTATCTTTATGAAATCCTAAATTGTTTAGTTTATTCAATGCCAAATCATAATAAATTTTTAATCCGTTTATAGTTAACAATCCAATTAAAAATTGATTTAAATAATGTATTATTTTTTCCAATATTTTTATTTTAACACAATTCAACAAAACGTCTTTTTACAAAGTTACTCTTGATACCTTTGACGTTTGTTTGCAAATGAAAAACGTAGCACCAGGTTGCCGCGCGGTCATCATGTATCACACACACACACTTCGCTCTTCTCACTTTACACAAACAATAAGTAGGAGAACCGGAACATGCTCACCCAAAACTCTAGCAAAAACCTTGGCCATCAGTGTGCGCTGTCCCGTCATCGCCAACGTCAGTGCTGCTTCCCACTGGCACCACCACCAAGACACTTCAGCGGAAACACGCCGGAAAATGTCTCCGCATCTTCTTTTTTTTTTCACTCGAATTTAGGTCCATAACACTTCCTTTTTTTTCAAACTCCAGGTTATTTTGCACATTTCACTACCATATCAACATGGCAGGATCGCCAATGTGATGTCTTCCTGTTTATCATCTTTAAATAAAACACACTTTTAATTGCACTTATCAAACGGGAGCCAAGCTCCATCTTTACTGTTCGGCTTCATCCACCAGAGTCGTCATCCGTCGACGCACACTGACTACCTAATTTAGGATAATGTTTAGGATGCCACACGCGGCAGTTGCAGTTAAGCTTCCAGAATTTTGGAAGAACGACCCAAGGATGTGGTTTGCTCAAGCAGAAGCACAGTTTGCTCTCGCGGGTGTGGTACAGGACGAAACAAAATACTACCACATCATCAGCAAGCTCGACCAGACTGTCATTATCCAAGTGGCCGACATCGTGACAGAACCCCCAAAGGAAAACAAATACCCAGCAGTGAAGGGACGGCTGATTTCGCGCTACGAAGTTTCGGCCCAAGGAAAGTTGGAGCAGCTGCTGAACTCTTGCGACCTTGGGGACATGCGGCCATCTCATCTCTTGGCCCGTATGCTGGAACTCGCAGCTGGTTTGAACGTAAACGAAAGTGTGCTGCGGGTGCTGTTTATCCAGCGAATGCCAGAACGCGTCAAGACAATCCTGTCGATTTGCGATGGAAACACGCTGCAGCAACTGGCAAACATGGCAGATAAAATCACCGATTTTTTACCGTCTGTCGTAGCCGCCACATCTTCCGCAGCTGTACCCGGGCTTAGCGATCTCCAGGACCAAATCGCTCAGCTTACTGCTGAGGTACGTCGGATGAAGACTTCTGACGGACGCAGCCGATCTTCTTCCCGAAGCCGTCAGTCTGGTGCCCCGGCGGACAGCGTTTGCTGGTACCACAGGAAGTACGGACGTAACGCACAGCAGTGCCGTGAACCGTGCGTCTTCAAGGACTCAAAAAACTAGGTTGCAGTTCACCTGAAACGGCGAAGGTGAACGGAGCAACAGAAAGTCGCCGCTTACTGCTCAACGACCGCTCGTCCAGTTGCCGCTATCTCATCGACACGGGATCGGATGTTTCGATAGTACCTGCGACAAAGAAGGACCGCCTCAAGGGACCGTCGTCGTTCCGTTTGCACGCTGCGAATGGGACGGTGATAAAAACCTACGACTCCCGTTTCATCACGACAGACTTGGGGCTCCGACGGCAGTTTCGTTGGAACTTCATCGTAGCGGATGTCAGTGTCGCCATCATCGGAGCCGATTTCCTCGCTTTTTCGGATTGTTGGTGGATCTCAAGAACAGCCGGCTCATCGACGGGAAAACGAACCTACAGTGTGTGGGCAGCCTCTCCGCAGCTGAAATTCACACGGTGACAACAGTTGATTCCAGCCATCCGTTCAAGGACTTGCTGCTGGAGTACCGTGAAATCACGCTGCCGTCTACCATGCAACGCGCCGTGAAGGAAAGGGACGTGAAGCACCATATCCTGACCAAAGGCCCACCCGTCGCTTCGAAGGCTCGGCGGCTGGCTCCAGATAAACTCGACGCAGCCAAAAAGGAGTTCCAGCTGATGTCGGAGTTGGGTATGTGTCGACCATCCTCGAGTCCCTGGGCCAGCCCGTTACACTGCGTACCCAAGAAGAACGGGCAGTTGCGCTTCGTAGGTGATTACCGTGCCCTCAACAAGGTAACAGTCCCCGACCGGTACCCGGTCCCCCATATCCATGATCTGCTAAACGCTTTCCAGGGCAAAAGCATTTTCACCACGATTGACCTTGAGCGAGCTTACCACCAGATCCCGATCGACGACGAGGACGTCCCGAAGACGGCGGTGATCACTCCGTTCGGCCTGTTTGAATTCACCACGATGCAGAACGGCCTGTGCAACGCGGGTCAAACGTTTCAACGGTACATGCACAGGATCTTCGGAGACCTTGGGTTCGTGATCACATTCATCGACGACATCTGCATCGCGTCGTCGAGTCCTCAAGAACACCGGGAGCACGTCAAAATCGTGTTCCAGCGCTTACGGGAGAATGGACTGGTGGTTAATCTCTCCAAATGCAAGTTCGCTCAACAGCAGGTCGAATTCTTGGGGTACCTCATCGATAAGGATGGAATCTTGCCGCTTCCGGACCGGGTGCAGGCTGTGCGCCAGTACGAGCTGCCCACGACCGTTAAACAACTCCGGCGGTTTTTGGCATTGCTCAATGTCTACAAGCTTTTCATCCCTCAAGCAACCGACCAGCAAGCCGAACTCCGAGCGTTGATCCCAGGGAACAAAAAGAACGACACTAGAAAAGTGACCTGGACGGACAAGGCAGAGCAGGCATTCGAGCAGTGCAAAAAGTCGCTTTCTGATGCAGCGTTGCTGTACTACGTAGATCCCAACAAGCCTCTCGGACTGATGATCGACGCTTCGAACTCCGCTGCTGGGGCGGTGCTACAGCAGTTCGTCGGCGGTGGGTGGAAACCTCTCGGCTTCTATTCGGAGAAATTTTCGCCTGCACAGCAGAAATATTCCACCTTTGGCCGAGAACTCACGGCGATGAAGATGGCTGTTCGATACTTTCGACATTTATTGGAGGGTAGGACGTTCACGATCTTTACCGATCACAACCCTCTGACGCACGCGCTGACGTCAAACTCTCCCGCTCGATTGCCGCACGAAGACCGACACTTGCAGTATATTTCGCAGTTCACGCAGGATATTCGTCACATCAGCGGCAAAGACAACGTGGTGGCTGACGCACTTTCAATTTCAACTCCTACGGTCATCAACTACGCAGATGTCGCAGCTGATCAAGTTGGTGACAGCGAATTGCAAGGCCTGCTGCAATCTCCGTCCTTGAAGTTCGAACAACGTCCGTTCACTGCGAATGGTGATCGATTGTACTGTGACATCTCGGTGGAAGGTAAGGTCCGTCCGTACATTCCGCTGCCGCACCGTCGACGTGTTCTGGAAACCATGCACGGCTTGTCACACTCCGGCGTCCGAGCCACTCGGCGCTTGGTAACGGACCGTTTCGTTTGGACTTCGATGAACAAAGACGTCGCCGATTTTGTGAAGTGCTGCATCCACTGCCAACAATCGAAGATCCAACGTCACACCACGGCGCCGGTCTGCAGGTTTGACCTACCCAAGAGCCGATTCCAACACGTCCACGTGGATCTAGTTGGACCTCTGCCGCCGTCTAACGGGTATCGGTATCTGCTGACGATGGTAGACCGCTACACACGCTGGCCCGAAGCTGTACCAATTACCGACATGACAGCTGAGACAGTAGCGCGAGCCTTCAACTCGACGTGGATCGCTAGGTTTGGAGTGCCGGAGAAGGTAACGACGGATCAAGGACGACAGTTCGAATCTGAACTGTTTCGCGAGCTGAACCATCTCCTTGGTTCGGAGCATCTTCGTACCACTGCTTACCACCCTCAAGCTAACGGGTTGGTAGAACGCTTCCACAGAACGCTCAAGGCCGCGTTAATGTGTACTGACCCCAAGCGCTGGGCTGACCGACTACCGTTGGTCTTGCTTGGTCTGCGAACGGCCCTCAAGGAGGATCTCAACTGTTCTGTTGCGGAGCTAGTCTACGGCCAACAGCTACGAGTTCCAGGAGAGTTCTTCGATGCTCCCAAGACGGAGCTGGACCGCAGTGACTACGCGAAGGAGATGCATCGCGTGTTCGACGAGCTCAAGCCGAAGGACCCACAGCACCACGCCAAACCGAAAGTTTTCGTTCAGCGCGATCTGAAGGACTGTCGGTTCGTGTTTGTACGAATTGACATGGTCAAGAAACCGCTTCAAAGGCCATACGAGGGACCGTTCAAAGTACTCCATCGAGGTGACAAGTGCTTCGACTTGCTGATCAAAGGAAAGAGTCAGCGGGTAACTATCGATCGGATCAAGCCAGCATTCATCGTTGAGGAGGACGTCGAGGAGCTCAAGAAGACAGTAGTTACCCCATCTGGCCACCGCATTAGATTCCTGGTGTAACTGGAGGGGGCACTGTGGTGGTGTCCTGCCCCTGCGAACATTTACACATAACACACACACTTACACCTACACGTTGCCGGCTCAGCACACCCCTGTTGCAGACACACGCACACAGATCATTTGCTCATTCTTCTCTGTGCCGCGCAAGAGACAAGTCGAATAAAAAGTAGAGTTTTAGTTTTAGTCGGTGAACTACGCGTTTTATTCCCTGCGGCGATTCCGTTCCCACAACCCCATGCACTCGAACAGCGACATAAAAGAGACGGAAAATAACACGAAAAAACAGGACTGCGCGTCCACACAGGCACCGCACTACTGATGCCATTATTTAATTATAATGACCAATCACCCCATGCACTCGAACAGCGACATAAAAGAGACAGAAAATAACACAAAAACAGGACTGCGCGTCCACACAGGCACCGCACTACTGATGCCATTATTTAATTATAATGACCAATCACCCCATGCACTCGAACAGCGACATAAAAGAGACGGAAAATAACACGAAAAAACAGGACTGAGCGTCCACACAGGCACCGCACTACTGATGCCATTATTTAATTATAATGACCTATCACCCTATGCACTCGAACAGTGACATAAAAGAGACGGAAAATAACACGAAAAAACAGGACTGAGCGTCCACACAGGCACCGCACTACTGATGCCATTATTTAATTATAATGACCAATCACCCCATGCACTCGAACAGCGACATAAAAGAGACGGAAAATAACACAAAAAAACAGGACTGCGCGTCCACACAGGCACCGCACTACTGATGCCATTATTTAATTATAATGACCAATCACCCCATGCACTCGAACGGGTGTACCCCATTTGGCATAATGGACATTTGGCATAACGGGTTTTCAAGATGGACGTTTGGCATAATGGACGTTTGGCATAATTGGTCCAAGACATCAGGGACGTTTGGCATAATGGACATTTGGCATAATGGACGTTTGGCATAATTCGTTCAAAACCCATCAAGGACGTTTGGCATAATGGACGTTTGGCATAATTTTTGCTAGCTTTTTTTTTTGTTCAATTAGTATTTATTTTTTGTAAAGAATAATAATTTATAGGTTTTTTTGAATCTATGACATTTCCCCGAAACCCACATTCCCGAAAAGACATTTCCCCGAATGCCACATCTCCGAAAAGACACTTTCCCGAAATGTCATTCACCCGAAAATCATTTCCCGAACAATCCATTTCCCGAATGACCACATCCCCGAATGGCGACTTCCCTAAAACCATTTTCCCGAATGGCCACTTCCCTAATTTTCCACATCCCCGAAAATCATTTTCCCGAATGACCATATCCCCGAACGGCCATTTTCGAACGCCACTTCCCGAACCCGGTCAGGCGGGTATGCCCGTTGCCCAGAACCGCGCGCGCGGTTCTGGGCAACGGGCATACCCGCCTGACCGGGTTCGGGGAAGTGGCGATCAATGAAGTATCATGTCCACAATTGAACGTTCAAAAAATTCCGAGATTTTTACGAGCGTTTTATTCCAGCTCCACTTGAGTTTCTCCCAAATCCCAAATTTTGCGTTACGTAGATTGGTGCGCTGGAAGTGGGGACGCGAAGTCGTGATTATTCAGGTTAATTTTTTGGTGTGCTTTTGTGTCGCTGTTCGTATCGGATGAGTGATTGTGCTAATCGAATAATAGCATCATTGGTGCGCTGGAAGTGGGGACGCGAAATCGTGATTATGCAGGTTAATTTTTGTGTGTGCTTTTGTGTCGCTGTTCGTATCGGATGAGTGATTGTGCTAATCGAATAATAGCATCATTGGTGCGCTGGAAGTGGAGACGCGAAGTCGTGATTATTCAGGTTAATTTTTGGTGTGCTTTTGTGTCGCTGTTCGTATCGGATGAGTGATTGTGCTAATCGAATAATAGCATCATTGGTGCGCTGGAAGTGGAGACGCGAAGTCGTGATTATTCATACAAATTTTTGGTTGTTCTTTAATTCGCTATATTTTAATATCTTGACAGATACGTATTCGTCTAATTGCAGACATCAGTGTTCTGTTCTCGAGGAAATGGTGTATCTGTATCAAGATGTATATATAGCGGAATTAAGAACAACTCATTGTGTATTCAATAATGCATTCTGCTAAAACGCTCAACCAAACACGTGATTATGCAGGTTAATTTTTTGGTGTGCTTTTGTGTCGCTGTTCGTATCGGATGAGTGATTGTGCTAATCGAATAATAGCATCATTGGTGCGCTGGAAGTGGGGACGCGAAGTCGTGATTATTCAGGTTAATTTTTTGGTGTGCTTTTGTGTCGCTGTTCGTATCGGATGAGTGATTGTGCTAATCGAATAATAGCATCATTGGTGCGCTGGAAGTGGGGACGCGAAGTCGTGATTATTCAGGTTAATTTTTTGGTGTGCTTTTGTGTCGCTGTTCGTATCGGATGAGTGATTGTGCTAATCGAATAATAGCATCATTGGTGCGCTGGAAGTGGGGACGCGAAGTCGTGATTATTCAGGTTAATTTTTGGTGTGCTTTTGTGTCGCTGTTCGTATCGGATGAGTGATTGTGCTAATCGAATAATAGCATCATTGGTGCGCTGGAAGTGGGGACGCGAAATCGTGATTATGCAGGTTAATTTTTTGGTGTGCTTTTGTGTCGCTGTTCGTATCGGATGAGTGATTGTGCTAATCGAATAATAGCATCATTGGTGCGCTGGAAGTGGGGACGCGAAGTCGTGATTATTCAGGTTAATTTTTGGTGTGCTTTTGTGTCGCTGTTCGTATCGGATGAGTGATTGTGCTAATCGAATAATAGCATCATTGGTGCGCTGGAAGTGGGGACGCGAAGTCGTGATTATTCAGGTTAATTTTTGGTGTGCTTTTGTGTCGCTGTTCGTATCGGATGAGTGATTGTGCTAATCGAATAATAGCATCATTGGTGCGCTGGAAGTGGGGACGCGAAGTCGTGATTATTCAGGTTAATTTTTTGGTGTGCTTTTGTGTCGCTGTTCGTATCGGATGAGTGATTGTGCTAATCGAATAATAGCATCATTGGTGCGCTGGAAGTGGGGACGCGAAGTCGTGATTATTCAGGTTAATTTTTGGTGTGCTTTTGTGTCGCTGTTCGTATCGGATGAGTGATTGTGCTAATCGAATAATAGCATCATTGGTGCGCTGGAAGTGGGGACGCGAAGTCGTGATTATTCAGGTTAATTTTTGGTGTGCTTTTGTGTCGCTGTTCGTATCGGATGAGTGATTGTGCTAATCGAATAATAGCATCATTGGTGCGCTGGAAGTGGGGACGCGAAGTCGTGATTATTCAGGTTAATTTTTGGTGTGCTTTTGTGTCGCTGTTCGTATCGGATGAGTGATTGTGCTAATCGAATAATAGCATCATTGGTGCGCTGGAAGTGGGGACGCGAAGTCGTGATTATTCAGGTTAATTTTTGGTGTGCTTTTGTGTCGCTGTTCGTATCGGATGAGTGATTGTGCTAATCGAATAATAGCATCATTGGTGCGCTGGAAGTGGGGACGCGAAATCGTGATTATTCAGGTTAATTTTTTGGTGTGCTTTTGTGTCGCTGTTCGTATCGGATGAGTGATTGTGCTAATCGAATAATAGCATCATTGGTGCGCTGGAAGTGGGGACGCGAAGTCGTGATTATTCAGGTTAATTTTTGGTGTGCTTTTGTGTCGCTGTTCGTATCGGATGAGTGATTGTGCTAATCGAATAATAGCATCATTGGTGCGCTGGAAGTGGGGACGCGAAGTCGTGATTATTCAGGTTAATTTTTGGTGTGCTTTTGTGTCGCTGTTCGTATCGGATGAGTGATTGTGCTAATCGAATAATAGCATCATTGGTGCGCTGGAAGTGGGGACGCGAAATCGTGATTATGCAGGTTAATTTTTGGTGTGCTTTTGTGTCGCTGTTCGTATCGGATGAGTGATTGTGCTAATCGAATAATAGCATCATTGGTGCGCTGGAAGTGGGGACGCGAAGTCGTGATTATTCAGGTTAATTTTTTGGTGTGCTTTTGTGTCGCTGTTCGTATCGGATGAGTGATTGTGCTAATCGAATAATAGCATCATTGGTGCGCTGGAAGTGGGGACGCGAAATCGTGATTATTCAGGTTAATTTTTGGTGTGCTTTTGTGTCGCTGTTCGTATCGGATGAGTGATTGTGCTAATCGAATAATAGCATCATTGGTGCGCTGGAAGTGGGGACGCGAAATCGTGATTATGCAGGTTAATTTTTGGTGTGCTTTTGTGTCGCTGTTCGTATCGGATGAGTGATTGTGCTAATCGAATAATAGCATCATTGGTGCGCTGGAAGTGGGGACGCGAAATCGTGATTATTCAGGTTAATTTTTGGTGTGCTTTTGTGTCGCTGTTCGTATCGGATGAGTGATTGTGCTAATCGAATAATAGCATCATTGGTGCGCTGGAAGTGGGGACGCGAAGTCGTGATTATTCAGGTTAATTTTTTGGTGTGCTTTTGTGTCGCTGTTCGTATCGGATGAGTGATTGTGCTAATCGAATAATAGCATCATTGGTGCGCTGGAAGTGGGGACGCGAAGTCGTGATTATTCAGGTTAATTTTTGGTGTGCTTTTGTGTCGCTGTTCGTATCGGATGAGTGATTGTGCTAATCGAATAATAGCATCATTGGTGCGCTGGAAGTGGGGACGCGAAGTCGTGATTATTCAGGTTAATTTTTTGGTGTGCTTTTGTGTCGCTGTTCGTATCGGATGAGTGATTGTGCTAATCGAATAATAGCATCATTGGTGCGCTGGAAGTGGGGACGCGAAGTCGTGATTATTCAGGTTAATTTTTTGGTGTGCTTTTGTGTCGCTGTTCGTATCGGATGAGTGATTGTGCTAATCGAATAATAGCATCATTGGTGCGCTGGAAGTGGGGACGCGAAGTCGTGATTATTCAGGTTAATTTTTTGGTGTGCTTTTGTGTCGCTGTTCGTATCGGATGAGTGATTGTGCTAATCGAATAATAGCATCATTGGTGCGCTGGAAGTGGGGACGCGAAGTCGTGATTATTCAGGTTAATTTTTGGTGTGCTTTTGTGTCGCTGTTCGTATCGGATGAGTGATTGTGCTAATCGAATAATAGCATCATTGGTGCGCTGGAAGTGGGGACGCGAAGTCGTGATTATTCAGGTTAATTTTTGGTGTGCTTTTGTGTCGCTGTTCGTATCGGATGAGTGATTGTGCTAATCGAATAATAGCATCATTGGTGCGCTGGAAGTGGGGACGCGAAGTCGTGATTATTCAGGTTAATTTTTTGGTGTGCTTTTGTGTCGCTGTTCGTATCGGATGAGTGATTGTGCTAATCGAATAATAGCATCATTGGTGCGCTGGAAGTGGGGACGCGAAGTCGTGATTATTCAGGTTAATTTTTGGTGTGCTTTTGTGTCGCTGTTCGTATCGGATGAGTGATTGTGCTAATCGAATAATAGCATCATTGGTGCGCTGGAAGTGGGGACGCGAAGTCGTGATTATTCAGGTTAATTTTTGGTGTGCTTTTGTGTCGCTGTTCGTATCGGATGAGTGATTGTGCTAATCGAATAATAGCATCATTGGTGCGCTGGAAGTGGGGACGCGAAGTCGTGATTATTCAGGTTAATTTTTGGTGTGCTTTTGTGTCGCTGTTCGTATCGGATGAGTGATTGTGCTAATCGAATAATAGCATCATTGGTGCGCTGGAAGTGGGGACGCGAAATCGTGATTATGCAGGTTAATTTTTGGTGTGCTTTTGTGTCGCTGTTCGTATCGGATGAGTGATTGTGCTAATCGAATAATAGCATCATTGGTGCGCTGGAAGTGGGGACGCGAAGTCGTGATTATTCAGGTTAATTTTTGGTGTGCTTTTGTGTCGCTGTTCGTATCGGATGAGTGATTGTGCTAATCGAATAATAGCATCATTGGTGCGCTGGAAGTGGGGACGCGAAGTCGTGATTATTCAGGTTAATTTTTGGTGTGCTTTTGTGTCGCTGTTCGTATCGGATGAGTGATTGTGCTAATCGAATAATAGCATCATTGGTGCGCTGGAAGTGGGGACGCGAAGTCGTGATTATTCAGGTTAATTTTTTGGTGTGCTTTTGTGTCGCTGTTCGTATCGGATGAGTGATTGTGCTAATCGAATAATAGCATCATTGGTGCGCTGGAAGTGGGGACGCGAAATCGTGATTATGCAGGTTAATTTTTGGTGTGCTTTTGTGTCGCTGTTCGTATCGGATGAGTGATTGTGCTAATCGAATAATAGCATCATTGGTGCGCTGGAAGTGGGGACGCGAAGTCGTGATTATTCAGGTTAATTTTTTGGTGTGCTTTTGTGTCGCTGTTCGTATCGGATGAGTGATTGTGCTAATCGAATAATAGCATCATTGGTGCGCTGGAAGTGGGGACGCGAAGTCGTGATTATTCAGGTTAATTTTTTGGTGTGCTTTTGTGTCGCTGTTCGTATCGGATGAGTGATTGTGCTAATCGAATAATAGCATCATTGGTGCGCTGGAAGTGGGGACGCGAAGTCGTGATTATTCAGGTTAATTTTTGGTGTGCTTTTGTGTCGCTGTTCGTATCGGATGAGTGATTGTGCTAATCGAATAATAGCATCATTGGTGCGCTGGAAGTGGGGACGCGAAATCGTGATTATGCAGGTTAATTTTTTGGTGTGCTTTTGTGTCGCTGTTCGTATCGGATGAGTGATTGTGCTAATCGAATAATAGCATCATTGGTGCGCTGGAAGTGGGGACGCGAAATCGTGATTATTCAGGTTAATTTTTTGGTGTGCTTTTGTGTCGCTGTTCGTATCGGATGAGTGATTGTGCTAATCGAATAATAGCATCATTGGTGCGCTGGAAGTGGGGACGCGAAGTCGTGATTATTCAGGTTAATTTTTTGGTGTGCTTTTGTGTCGCTGTTCGTATCGGATGAGTGATTGTGCTAATCGAATAATAGCATCATTGGTGCGCTGGAAGTGGGGACGCGAAGTCGTGATTATTCAGGTTAATTTTTGGTGTGCTTTTGTGTCGCTGTTCGTATCGGATGAGTGATTGTGCTAATCGAATAATAGCATCATTGGTGCGCTGGAAGTGGGGACGCGAAGTCGTGATTATTCAGGTTAATTTTTTGGTGTGCTTTTGTGTCGCTGTTCGTATCGGATGAGTGATTGTGCTAATCGAATAATAGCATCATTGGTGCGCTGGAAGTGGGGACGCGAAATCGTGATTATGCAGGTTAATTTTTTGGTGTGCTTTTGTGTCGCTGTTCGTATCGGATGAGTGATTGTGCTAATCGAATAATAGCATCATTGGTGCGCTGGAAGTGGGGACGCGAAGTCGTGATTATTCAGGTTAATTTTTTGGTGTGCTTTTGTGTCGCTGTTCGTATCGGATGAGTGATTGTGCTAATCGAATAATAGCATCATTGGTGCGCTGGAAGTGGGGACGCGAAGTCGTGATTATTCAGGTTAATTTTTGGTGTGCTTTTGTGTCGCTGTTCGTATCGGATGAGTGATTGTGCTAATCGAATAATAGCATCATTGGTGCGCTGGAAGTGGGGACGCGAAATCGTGATTATGCAGGTTAATTTTTTGGTGTGCTTTTGTGTCGCTGTTCGTATCGGATGAGTGATTGTGCTAATCGAATAATAGCATCATTGGTGCGCTGGAAGTGGGGACGCGAAGTCGTGATTATTCAGGTTAATTTTGGTGTGCTTTTGTGTCGCTGTTCGTATCGGATGAGTGATTGTGCTAATCGAATAATAGCATCATTGGTGCGCTGGAAGTGGGGACGCGAAGTCGTGATTATTCAGGTTAATTTTTGGTGTGCTTTTGTGTCGCTGTTCGTATCGGATGAGTGATTGTGCTAATCGAATAATAGCATCATTGGTGCGCTGGAAGTGGGGACGCGAAGTCGTGATTATTCAGGTTAATTTTTTGGTGTGCTTTTGTGTCGCTGTTCGTATCGGATGAGTGATTGTGCTAATCGAATAATAGCATCATTGGTGCGCTGGAAGTGGGGACGCGAAATCGTGATTATGCAGGTTAATTTTTTGGTGTGCTTTTGTGTCGCTGTTCGTATCGGATGAGTGATTGTGCTAATCGAATAATAGCATCATTGGTGCGCTGGAAGTGGGGACGCGAAGTCGTGATTATTCAGGTTAATTTTTGGTGTGCTTTTGTGTCGCTGTTCGTATCGGATGAGTGATTGTGCTAATCGAATAATAGCATCATTGGTGCGCTGGAAGTGGGGACGCGAAGTCGTGATTATTCAGGTTAATTTTTGGTGTGCTTTTGTGTCGCTGTTCGTATCGGATGAGTGATTGTGCTAATCGAATAATAGCATCATTGGTGCGCTGGAAGTGGGGACGCGAAGTCGTGATTATTCAGGTTAATTTTTGGTGTGCTTTTGTGTCGCTGTTCGTATCGGATGAGTGATTGTGCTAATCGAATAATAGCATCATTGGTGCGCTGGAAGTGGGGACGCGAAATCGTGATTATGCAGGTTAATTTTTTGGTGTGCTTTTGTGTCGCTGTTCGTATCGGATGAGTGATTGTGCTAATCGAATAATAGCATCATTGGTGCGCTGGAAGTGGGGACGCGAAATCGTGATTATCAGGTTAATTTTTTGGTGTGCTTTGTGTCGCTGTTCGTATCGGATGAGTGATTGTGCTAATCGAATAATAGCATCATTGGTGCGCTGGAAGTGGGGACGCGAAGTCGTGATTATTCAGGTTAATTTTGGTGTGCTTTTGTGTCGCTGTTCGTATCGGATGAGTGATTGTGCTAATCGAATAATAGCATCATTGGTGCGCTGGAAGTGGGGACGCGAAGTCGTGATTATTCAGGTTAATTTTTGGTGTGCTTTTGTGTCGCTGTTCGTATCGGATGAGTGATTGTGCTAATCGAATAATAGCATCATTGGTGCGCTGGAAGTGGGGACGCGAAGTCGTGATTATTCAGGTTAATTTTTTTGGTGTGCTTTTGTGTCGCTGTTCGTATCGGATGAGTGATTGTGCTAATCGAATAATAGCATCATTGGTGCGCTGGAAGTGGGGACGCGAAATCGTGATTATGCAGGTTAATTTTTGGTGTGCTTTTGTGTCGCTGTTCGTATCGGATGAGTGATTGTGCTAATCGAATAATAGCATCATTGGTGCGCTGGAAGTGGGGACGCGAAGTCGTGATTATTCAGGTTAATTTTTGTGTGTGCTTTTGTGTCGCTGTTCGTATCGGATGAGTGATTGTGCTAATCGAATAATAGCATCATTGGTGCGCTGGAAGTGGGGACGCGAAGTCGTGATTATTCAGGTTAATTTTTGGTGTGCTTTTGTGTCGCTGTTCGTATCGGATGAGTGATTGTGCTAATCGAATAATAGCATCATTGGTGCGCTGGAAGTGGGGACGCGAAGTCGTGATTATTCAGGTTAATTTTTTGGTGTGCTTTTGTGTCGCTGTTCGTATGGGATGAGTGATTGTGCTAATCGAATAATAGCATCATTGGTGCGCTGGAAGTGGGGACGCGAAGTCGTGATTATTCAGGTTAATTTTTTGGTGTGCTTTTGTGTCGCTGTTCGTATCGGATGAGTGATTGTGCTAATCGAATAATAGCATCATTGGTGCGCTGGAAGTGGGGACGCGAAGTCGTGATTATTCAGGTTAATTTTTTGGTGTGCTTTTGTGTCGCTGTTCGTATCGGATGAGTGATTGTGCTAATCGAATAATAGCATCATTGGTGCGCTGGAAGTGGGGACGCGAAATCGTGATTATGCAGGTTAATTTTTTGGTGTGCTTTTGTGTCGCTGTTCGTATCGGATGAGTGATTGTGCTAATCGAATAATAGCATCATTGGTGCGCTGGAAGTGGGGACGCGAAGTCGTGATTATTCAGGTTAATTTTTTGGTGTGCTTTTGTGTCGCTGTTCGTATCGGATGAGTGATTGTGCTAATCGAATAATAGCATCATTGGTGCGCTGGAAGTGGGGACGCGAAGTCGTGATTATTCAGGTTAATTTTTTGGTGTGCTTTTGTGTCGCTGTTCGTATCGGATGAGTGATTGTGCTAATCGAATAATAGCATCATTGGTGCGCTGGAAGTGGGGACGCGAAGTCGTGATTATTCAGGTTAATTTTTTGGTGTGCTTTGTGTCGCTGTTCGTATCGGATGAGTGATTGTGCTAATCGAATAATAGTATCATTGGTGCGCTGGAAGTGGGGACGCGAAGTCGTGATTATTCAGGTTAATTTTTGGTGTGCTTTTGTGTCGCTGTTCGTATCGGATGAGTGATTGTGCTAATCGAATAATAGCATCATTGGTGCGCTGGAAGTGGGGACGCGAAATCGTGATTATGCAGGTTAATTTTTTTGTGTGCTTTTGTATTCGTATGGAGTGAGTGATTGTGCTAATCGAATAATAGCATCATTGGTGCGCTGGAAGTGGGGACGCGAGATCTTAATTAATTGTTTTGTGATTTTCTAAGCCCTTCCTATATCATCGTTGATCGGAAGGCACGGCGTCGGGTAAATTGTGTATAATGTTTTGAATAAGGTTTTATTTTTAATGGTGAAAAAGCCATTTCTATATAATGATCGAAAGACGCACTGACATTTTGAATTAATTAATAGTGGAGTGAAATAATTGTGTGTGAGTGACTTTGTGTGTTAACCAAAAGACCTTCCCATAGCATCGTTGCTCGGAAGGCTCGCCGACGGGTCTGTTATGAAAGTCCTCCCCATAGCATCGTAGCTCGGGAGGCATCGAAAAGCCAATACCTTATCCTACTAACCCAAAAAAATAATAATCGTGATGCTTGAAGGAGATGCTGTGGATTCAACGGTCTCAAGCGGTATCC